>NW_026775897.1:125000-127978 GCF_030987335.1 Cornus florida | reverse complement strand
GCAGACGACTTAAATACGCGACAGGGTATTGTAAGTGGCAGAGTGGCCTTGCTGCCACGATCCACTGAGATTCAGCCCTTCGTCGCTCCGATTCGTCCCTCCCCCCCTCCAACGTTCATTCAACCGCCCCGGGTCCCGAAGAGGCTGGGCAACACCGTGCCACACCACGACACAAGTGTTCCAGGTTAACCGAGGCGCGCACCGGCGCCCACCCCATTCATTCAACTCGCTCGAGTCCCGCGGAGAAGCTTTACCTCGCGCACACGAGTGTCCAAAAAAAAAAATAAAGTTCGGAGTTTGGGTTCGGAAATTTTATGGGAGCTTCCTAGAAGCCTAAGAAGTGTTTTGCTCGAGACGGATTTCGATTCGGTGGTCCCCCGAGTTAATTTTGCCCATTATGACTCCGCGCCCGCACGCTCAAGCACCCCGACGTGCACACCGGCGCGCACGTGGGCACCGTATGCTAAAAAATGAAGTTCGGAGTTTGGGTTCGGAAATTTTATGGGAGCTTCCTAGAAGCCTAAGAAGTGTTTTGCTCGAGACGGATTTCGATTTGGAGGTCCCCCGAGTTAATTTTGCCCATTACGACTCCTCGCCCGCACGCTCGTGCACCCCGGCGTGCACGTGGGCATTGTATGCTAAAAAATGAAGTGTGGAGTTTGGGTTCGGAAATTTTATGGGAGCTTCCTAGAAGCCTAAGAAATGCTTTGCTCGAGACGGATTTTGATTTGGAGGTCCCACGAGTTAGTTTTGGCCCATTATGACTCCTCGCCCGCACGCTCAAGCACCCCGGCGTGCACGTGGTCATCGTATGCTAAAAAATGAAGTTTGGAGTTTGGGTTTGAAAATTTTATGCGAGCTTCCTAGAAGCCTAAGAAATGCTTTGCTCGAGACGAATTTCGATTTGGAGGTCCCCCGAGTTAATTTTGCCCATTATGACTCCTCGTCCGCACGCTCGTGCACCCCGACGTGCACGTGGGCATCGTATGCTAAAAAATGAAGTTTGGAGTTTGGGTTTGAAAATTTTATGGGAGCTTCCTAGAAGACTAAGAAATGCTTTGCTCGAGACGGATTTCGATTTGGAGGTCCCCCGAGTTAATTTTGCCCATTATGACTCCTCGCCCGCACGCTCGTGCACACCGGCGTGCACGTGGGCATCGTATGCTAAAAAATGAAGTTTGGAGTTTGGGTTTGAAAATTTTATGGGAGCTTCCTAGAAGACTAAGAAGTGCTTTGCTCGAGACGGATTTCGATTTGGAGGTCCGCCGTGTTAATTTTGCCAATTACGGCTCCTCGCGCGCACGCTCAAGCACCCCGACGTGCACACCGGCGCGCACGTGGGCATCGTATGCTAAAAAATGAAGTTTGGAGTTTGGGTTTGAAAATTTTACGGGAACTTCCTAGAAGCCTAAGAAATGCTTTGCTCGAGACGGATTTCGATTTGGAGGTCCCCCGAGTTAATTTTGCCCATTACGACTCCTCGCCCGCACGCTCGTGCACCCCGGCGTGCACGTGGGCATCGTATGCTAAAAAATGAAGTGTGGAGTTTGGGTTCGGAAATTTTATGGGAGCTTCCTAGAAGCCTAAGAAATGCTTTGCTCGAGACGGATTTTGATTTGGAGGTCCCACGAGTTAGTTTTGGCCCATTATGACTCCTCGCCCGCACGCTCAAGCACCCCGGCGTGCACGTGGTCATCGTATGCTAAAAAATGAAGTTTGGAGTTTGGGTTTGAAAATTTTATGCGAGCTTCCTAGAAGCCTAAGAAATGCTTTGCTCGAGACGAATTTCGATTTGGAGGTCCCCCGAGTTAATTTTGCCCATTATGACTCCTCGTCCGCACGCTCGTGCACCCCGACGTGCACGTGGGCATCGTATGCTAAAAAATGAAGTTTGGAGTTTGGGTTTGAAAATTTTATGGGAGCTTCCTAGAAGACTAAGAAATGCTTTGCTCGAGACGGATTTCGATTTGGAGGTCCCCCGAGTTAATTTTGCCCATTATGACTCCTCGCCCGCACGCTCGTGCACCCCGACGTGCACGTGGGCATCGTATGCTAAAAAATGAAGTTTGGAGTTTGGGTTTGAAAATTTTATGGGAGCTTCCTAGAAGACTAAGAAGTGCTTTGCTCGAGACGGATTTCGATTTGGAGGTCCCCCGGGTTAATTTTACCCATTATGACTCCTCGCCCGCACGCTCGTGCACCCCGACGTGCACGTGGGCATGGTATGCTAAAATTGAAGTTTGGAGTTTGGGTTTGAAAATTTTATGGGAGCTTCCTAGAAGCCTAAGAAATGCTTTGCTCGAGACGGATTTCGATTTGGAGGTCCCCCGAGTTAAGTTTGCCCTTTATGACTCCTCGCCCGCATGCTCGTGCACACCGGCGTGCACGTGGGCATCGTATGCTAAAAAATGAAGTTTGGAGTTTGGGTTCAGAAATCTTATGGGAGCTTCCTAGAAGCCTAAGAAATGCTTTGCTCGAGACGGATTTCGATTTAGATTTCCGCCGTGTTAATTTTGCCAATTACGGCTCCTCGCGCGCACGCTCAAGCACCCCGACGTGCACACCGGCGCGCACGTGGGCATCGTATGCTAAAAAATGAAGTTTGGAGTTTGGGTTTGAAAATTTTACGGGAACTTCCTAGAAGCCTAAGAAATGCTTTGCTCGAGACGGATTTCGATTTGGAGGTCCCCCGAGTTAATTTTGCCCATTACGACTCCTCGCCCGCATGCTCGTGCACACCGGCGTGCACGTGGGCATCGTATGCTAAAAAATGAAGTTTGGAGTTTGGGTTTGAAAATTTTATGGGAGCTTCCTAGAAGACTAAGAAGTGCTTTGCTCGAGACGGATTTCGATTTAGATTTCCGCCGTGTTAATTTTGCCAATTACGGCTCCTCGCGCGCACGCTCAAGCACCCCGACGTGCACACCGGCGCGCACGTGGGCATCGTATGCTAAAAAATGAAGTTTGGAGTTTGGGTT
>NW_026775897.1:100000-102500 GCF_030987335.1 Cornus florida | reverse complement strand
ACCCCGGCGTGCACGTGGGCATCGTATGCTAAAAAATGAAGTGTGGAGTTTGGGTTCGGAAATTTTATGGGAGCTTCCTAGAAGCCTAAGAAATGCTTTGCTCGAGACGGATTTTGATTTGGAGGTCCCACGAGTTAGTTTTGGCCCATTATGACTCCTCGCCCGCACGCTCAAGCACCCCGGCGTGCACGTGGTCATCGTATGCTAAAAAATGAAGTTTGGAGTTTGGGTTTGAAAATTTTATGCGAGCTTCCTAGAAGCCTAAGAAATGCTTTGCTCGAGACGAATTTCGATTTGGAGGTCCCCCGAGTTAATTTTGCCCATTATGACTCCTCGTCCGCACGCTCGTGCACCCCGACGTGCACGTGGGCATCGTATGCTAAAAAATGAAGTTTGGAGTTTGGGTTTGAAAATTTTATGGGAGCTTCCTAGAAGACTAAGAAATGCTTTGCTCGAGACGGATTTCGATTTGGAGGTCCCCCGAGTTAATTTTGCCCATTATGACTCCTCGCCCGCACGCTCGTGCACCCCGACGTGCACGTGGGCATCGTATGCTAAAAAATGAAGTTTGGAGTTTGGGTTTGAAAATTTTATGGGAGCTTCCTAGAAGACTAAGAAGTGCTTTGCTCGAGACGGATTTCGATTTGGAGGTCCCCCGGGTTAATTTTACCCATTATGACTCCTCGCCCGCACGCTCGTGCACCCCGACGTGCACGTGGGCATGGTATGCTAAAATTGAAGTTTGGAGTTTGGGTTTGAAAATTTTATGGGAGCTTCCTAGAAGCCTAAGAAATGCTTTGCTCGAGACGGATTTCGATTTGGAGGTCCCCCGAGTTAAGTTTGCCCTTTATGACTCCTCGCCCGCATGCTCGTGCACACCGGCGTGCACGTGGGCATCGTATGCTAAAAAATGAAGTTTGGAGTTTGGGTTCAGAAATCTTATGGGAGCTTCCTAGAAGCCTAAGAAATGCTTTGCTCGAGACGGATTTCGATTTAGATTTCCGCCGTGTTAATTTTGCCAATTACGGCTCCTCGCGCGCACGCTCAAGCACCCCGACGTGCACACCGGCGCGCACGTGGGCATCGTATGCTAAAAAATGAAGTTTGGAGTTTGGGTTTGAAAATTTTACGGGAACTTCCTAGAAGCCTAAGAAATGCTTTGCTCGAGACGGATTTCGATTTGGAGGTCCCCCGAGTTAATTTTGCCCATTACGACTCCTCGCCCGCATGCTCGTGCACACCGGCGTGCACGTGGGCATCGTATGCTAAAAAATGAAGTTTGGAGTTTGGGTTTGAAAATTTTATGGGAGCTTCCTAGAAGACTAAGAAGTGCTTTGCTCGAGACGGATTTCGATTTAGATTTCCGCCGTGTTAATTTTGCCAATTACGGCTCCTCGCGCGCACGCTCAAGCACCCCGACGTGCACACCGGCGCGCACGTGGGCATCGTATGCTAAAAAATGAAGTTTGGAGTTTGGGTTTGAAAATTTTACGGGAACTTCCTAGAAGCCTAAGAAATGCTTTGCTCGAGACGGATTTCGATTTGGAGGTCCCCCGAGTTAATTTTGCCCATTACGACTCCTCGCCCGCACGCTCGTGCACCCCGGCGTGCACGTGGGCATCGTATGCTAAAAAATGAAGTTTGGAGTTTGGGTTCGGAAATTTTATGGGAGCTTCCTAGAAGCCTAAGAAATGCTTTGCTCGAGACGGATTTTGATTTGGAGATCCCACGAGTTAGTTTTTGCCCATTATGACTCCTCGCCCGCACGCTCAAGCACCCCGGCGTGCACGTGGGCATCGTATGCTAAAAAATGAAGTTTGGAGTTTGGGTTCGGAAATTTTATGGGAGCTTCCTAGAAGCCTAAGAAGTGTTTTGCTCGAGACGGATTTCGATTTGGAGGTCCCCCGAGTTAGTTTTGCCCATTATGACTCCTCCCCCGCACGCTCAAGCACCCCCGCGTGCACGGGGGCATTGTATGCTAAAAAATGAAGTTTGGAGTTTGGGTTTGGAAATTTTATGGGAGCTTCCTAGAAGCCTAAGAAGTGCTTTGCTCGAGACGGATTTCGATTTGGAGGTCCCCCGAGTTAATTTTGCCCATTATGACTCCTCGCCCGCACGCTTAAGCACCCCCGCGTGCACGTGGGCATTGTGTGCTAAAAAATGAAGTTTGGAGTTTGGGTTTGTAAATTTGATGGGAGCTTCCTAGAAGCCTAAGAAGTGCTTTGCTCGAGACGGATTTCGATTTGAAGGTCCCCCGTGTTAATTTTGCCCATTACGGCTCCTCGCCCGCACGCTCAAGCACCCCGGCGTGCACGTGGGCATTGTATGCTAAAAAATAAAGTTTGGAGTTTGGGTTTGGAAGTTTTATGGGAGCTTCCTAGAAGCTTAAGAAGTGTTTTGCTCGAGACGGATTTCGATTTGGAGGTCCCCCGAGTCAATGTTGCCCATTATGGCTCCTCTCCCGCATGCTCAAGCACCCCTGCGTGCACGTGGGCATTGT
>NW_026775897.1:87500-90000 GCF_030987335.1 Cornus florida | reverse complement strand
GCCCGCACGCTCGTGCACCCCGACGTGCACGTGGGCATCGTATGCTAAAAAATGAAGTTTGGAGTTTGGGTTTGAAAATTTTATGGGAGCTTCCTAGAAGACTAAGAAGTGCTTTGCTCGAGACGGATTTCGATTTGGAGGTCCCCCGGGTTAATTTTACCCATTATGACTCCTCGCCCGCACGCTCGTGCACCCCGACGTGCACGTGGGCATGGTATGCTAAAATTGAAGTTTGGAGTTTGGGTTTGAAAATTTTATGGGAGCTTCCTAGAAGCCTAAGAAATGCTTTGCTCGAGACGGATTTCGATTTGGAGGTCCCCCGAGTTAAGTTTGCCCTTTATGACTCCTCGCCCGCATGCTCGTGCACACCGGCGTGCACGTGGGCATCGTATGCTAAAAAATGAAGTTTGGAGTTTGGGTTCAGAAATCTTATGGGAGCTTCCTAGAAGCCTAAGAAATGCTTTGCTCGAGACGGATTTCGATTTAGATTTCCGCCGTGTTAATTTTGCCAATTACGGCTCCTCGCGCGCACGCTCAAGCACCCCGACGTGCACACCGGCGCGCACGTGGGCATCGTATGCTAAAAAATGAAGTTTGGAGTTTGGGTTTGAAAATTTTACGGGAACTTCCTAGAAGCCTAAGAAATGCTTTGCTCGAGACGGATTTCGATTTGGAGGTCCCCCGAGTTAATTTTGCCCATTACGACTCCTCGCCCGCATGCTCGTGCACACCGGCGTGCACGTGGGCATCGTATGCTAAAAAATGAAGTTTGGAGTTTGGGTTTGAAAATTTTATGGGAGCTTCCTAGAAGACTAAGAAGTGCTTTGCTCGAGACGGATTTCGATTTAGATTTCCGCCGTGTTAATTTTGCCAATTACGGCTCCTCGCGCGCACGCTCAAGCACCCCGACGTGCACACCGGCGCGCACGTGGGCATCGTATGCTAAAAAATGAAGTTTGGAGTTTGGGTTTGAAAATTTTACGGGAACTTCCTAGAAGCCTAAGAAATGCTTTGCTCGAGACGGATTTCGATTTGGAGGTCCCCCGAGTTAATTTTGCCCATTACGACTCCTCGCCCGCACGCTCGTGCACCCCGGCGTGCACGTGGGCATCGTATGCTAAAAAATGAAGTTTGGAGTTTGGGTTCGGAAATTTTATGGGAGCTTCCTAGAAGCCTAAGAAATGCTTTGCTCGAGACGGATTTTGATTTGGAGATCCCACGAGTTAGTTTTTGCCCATTATGACTCCTCGCCCGCACGCTCAAGCACCCCGGCGTGCACGTGGGCATCGTATGCTAAAAAATGAAGTTTGGAGTTTGGGTTCGGAAATTTTATGGGAGCTTCCTAGAAGCCTAAGAAGTGTTTTGCTCGAGACGGATTTCGATTTGGAGGTCCCCCGAGTTAGTTTTGCCCATTATGACTCCTCCCCCGCACGCTCAAGCACCCCCGCGTGCACGGGGGCATTGTATGCTAAAAAATGAAGTTTGGAGTTTGGGTTTGGAAATTTTATGGGAGCTTCCTAGAAGCCTAAGAAGTGCTTTGCTCGAGACGGATTTCGATTTGGAGGTCCCCCGAGTTAATTTTGCCCATTATGACTCCTCGCCCGCACGCTTAAGCACCCCCGCGTGCACGTGGGCATTGTGTGCTAAAAAATGAAGTTTGGAGTTTGGGTTTGTAAATTTGATGGGAGCTTCCTAGAAGCCTAAGAAGTGCTTTGCTCGAGACGGATTTCGATTTGAAGGTCCCCCGTGTTAATTTTGCCCATTACGGCTCCTCGCCCGCACGCTCAAGCACCCCGGCGTGCACGTGGGCATTGTATGCTAAAAAATAAAGTTTGGAGTTTGGGTTTGGAAGTTTTATGGGAGCTTCCTAGAAGCTTAAGAAGTGTTTTGCTCGAGACGGATTTCGATTTGGAGGTCCCCCGAGTCAATGTTGCCCATTATGGCTCCTCTCCCGCATGCTCAAGCACCCCTGCGTGCACGTGGGCATTGTATGCTAAAAAATAAAGTTTGGAGTTTGGGTTTGGAAGTTTTATGGGAGCTTCCTAGAAGCTTAAGAAGTGTTTTGCTCGAGACGGATTTCGATTTGGAGGTCCCCCGAGTCAATGTTGCCCATTATGGCTCCTCGCCCGCACGCTCAAGCACCCCGGCGTGCACGTGGGCATTGTATGCTAAAAAATAAAGTTTGGAGTTTGGGTTTGGAAGTTTTATGGGAGCTTCCTAGAAGCTTAAGAAGTGTTTTGCTCGAGACGGATTTCGATTTGGAGGTCCCCCGAGTCAATGTTGCCCATTATGGCTCCTCTCCCGCATGCTCAAGCACCCCTGCGTGCACACCGGCGTGCACGTGGGCATTGTAGGCTAAAAAATGAAGTTTGGAGTTTGGGTTTGGAAATTTTATGGGAGCTTCCTTGAAGCCTAAGAAGTGTTTTGCTCGAAACGGAATTCGATTTGGAGGTCCCCCGAGTCAATTTTGCCCATTACGACTCCTCGCTCGCATGCAATA
>NW_026775897.1:75000-77500 GCF_030987335.1 Cornus florida | reverse complement strand
AATTACGGCTCCTCGCGCGCACGCTCAAGCACCCCGACGTGCACACCGGCGCGCACGTGGGCATCGTATGCTAAAAAATGAAGTTTGGAGTTTGGGTTTGAAAATTTTACGGGAACTTCCTAGAAGCCTAAGAAATGCTTTGCTCGAGACGGATTTCGATTTGGAGGTCCCCCGAGTTAATTTTGCCCATTACGACTCCTCGCCCGCATGCTCGTGCACACCGGCGTGCACGTGGGCATCGTATGCTAAAAAATGAAGTTTGGAGTTTGGGTTTGAAAATTTTATGGGAGCTTCCTAGAAGACTAAGAAGTGCTTTGCTCGAGACGGATTTCGATTTAGATTTCCGCCGTGTTAATTTTGCCAATTACGGCTCCTCGCGCGCACGCTCAAGCACCCCGACGTGCACACCGGCGCGCACGTGGGCATCGTATGCTAAAAAATGAAGTTTGGAGTTTGGGTTTGAAAATTTTACGGGAACTTCCTAGAAGCCTAAGAAATGCTTTGCTCGAGACGGATTTCGATTTGGAGGTCCCCCGAGTTAATTTTGCCCATTACGACTCCTCGCCCGCACGCTCGTGCACCCCGGCGTGCACGTGGGCATCGTATGCTAAAAAATGAAGTTTGGAGTTTGGGTTCGGAAATTTTATGGGAGCTTCCTAGAAGCCTAAGAAATGCTTTGCTCGAGACGGATTTTGATTTGGAGATCCCACGAGTTAGTTTTTGCCCATTATGACTCCTCGCCCGCACGCTCAAGCACCCCGGCGTGCACGTGGGCATCGTATGCTAAAAAATGAAGTTTGGAGTTTGGGTTCGGAAATTTTATGGGAGCTTCCTAGAAGCCTAAGAAGTGTTTTGCTCGAGACGGATTTCGATTTGGAGGTCCCCCGAGTTAGTTTTGCCCATTATGACTCCTCCCCCGCACGCTCAAGCACCCCCGCGTGCACGGGGGCATTGTATGCTAAAAAATGAAGTTTGGAGTTTGGGTTTGGAAATTTTATGGGAGCTTCCTAGAAGCCTAAGAAGTGCTTTGCTCGAGACGGATTTCGATTTGGAGGTCCCCCGAGTTAATTTTGCCCATTATGACTCCTCGCCCGCACGCTTAAGCACCCCCGCGTGCACGTGGGCATTGTGTGCTAAAAAATGAAGTTTGGAGTTTGGGTTTGTAAATTTGATGGGAGCTTCCTAGAAGCCTAAGAAGTGCTTTGCTCGAGACGGATTTCGATTTGAAGGTCCCCCGTGTTAATTTTGCCCATTACGGCTCCTCGCCCGCACGCTCAAGCACCCCGGCGTGCACGTGGGCATTGTATGCTAAAAAATAAAGTTTGGAGTTTGGGTTTGGAAGTTTTATGGGAGCTTCCTAGAAGCTTAAGAAGTGTTTTGCTCGAGACGGATTTCGATTTGGAGGTCCCCCGAGTCAATGTTGCCCATTATGGCTCCTCTCCCGCATGCTCAAGCACCCCTGCGTGCACGTGGGCATTGTATGCTAAAAAATAAAGTTTGGAGTTTGGGTTTGGAAGTTTTATGGGAGCTTCCTAGAAGCTTAAGAAGTGTTTTGCTCGAGACGGATTTCGATTTGGAGGTCCCCCGAGTCAATGTTGCCCATTATGGCTCCTCGCCCGCACGCTCAAGCACCCCGGCGTGCACGTGGGCATTGTATGCTAAAAAATAAAGTTTGGAGTTT
Source organism: Cornus florida (assembly GCF_030987335.1). Classification (NCBI taxonomy): domain Eukaryota; kingdom Viridiplantae; phylum Streptophyta; class Magnoliopsida; order Cornales; family Cornaceae; genus Cornus; species Cornus florida. The sequence goes on along the minus strand of NW_026775897.1, from coordinate 75,819 downwards.
GGGTTTGGAAGTTTTATGGGAGCTTCCTAGAAGCTTAAGAAGTGTTTTGCTCGAGACGGATTTCGATTTGGAGGTCCCCCGAGTCAATGTTGCCCATTATGGCTCCTCTCCCGCATGCTCAAGCACCCCTGCGTGCACACCGGCGTGCACGTGGGCATTGTAGGCTAAAAAATGAAGTTTGGAGTTTGGGTTTGGAAATTTTATGGGAGCTTCCTTGAAGCCTAAGAAGTGTTTTGCTCGAAACGGAATTCGATTTGGAGGTCCCCCGAGTCAATTTTGCCCATTACGACTCCTCGCTCGCATGCAATATCTACTCCTGTCAGAGCTGTGGTTTTACTTAAGACTACTATAGGGGGGGGGGAGTTCTCAGCACCAAGAGCTGCAAGTAAGGCCATTGCTTGCTTTGCAGTCTCGATTGCTCTACTAGTGAATAGTAGATGTCTTGGTTAGCTTGGAACGAAAAAAAAAATTTTTTGGGGAAAAAAAAAAAAAAAAAGTTTTTGTGAAAAAAAATTTTTCGAAAAAAAAAAAAAAAAAAAAAAAATTTTTTGGATGCCTCGGTCTTCTATTTGTTTTGCTTGGGTAGATTAGGAAAAAAAAAAAAAAAAATTTTTTTGTTGGATGCCTCGGTCTTCATATTCTTTCTCGGCTATTTCGAAAAAAAAAAAAAAAAAATTCCGGGAAAGAGAAAAAAAAAATTATTTTTTGTTGGTTGCCTCGGTCTTCATGTTCTTTCTCTGGTATATGGGAAAGAAAAAAAAAAAAAAAAAATTTTGGATGCCTCGGTCTTCTTGTTCTCGGTTGGATTTATCGAAAAAA
>NW_026775897.1:52500-55000 GCF_030987335.1 Cornus florida | reverse complement strand
AAATGCTTTGCTCGAGACGGATTTCGATTTGGAGGTCCCCCGAGTTAATTTTGCCCATTATGACTCCTCGCCCGCACGCTCGTGCACACCGGCGTGCACGTGGGCATCGTATGCTAAAAAATGAAGTTTGGAGTTTGGGTTTGAAAATTTTATGGGAGCTTCCTAGAAGACTAAGAAGTGCTTTGCTCGAGACGGATTTCGATTTGGAGGTCCGCCGTGTTAATTTTGCCAATTACGGCTCCTCGCGCGCACGCTCAAGCACCCCGACGTGCACACCGGCGCGCACGTGGGCATCGTATGCTAAAAAATGAAGTTTGGAGTTTGGGTTTGAAAATTTTACGGGAACTTCCTAGAAGCCTAAGAAATGCTTTGCTCGAGACGGATTTCGATTTGGAGGTCCCCCGAGTTAATTTTGCCCATTACGACTCCTCGCCCGCACGCTCGTGCACCCCGGCGTGCACGTGGGCATCGTATGCTAAAAAATGAAGTGTGGAGTTTGGGTTCGGAAATTTTATGGGAGCTTCCTAGAAGCCTAAGAAATGCTTTGCTCGAGACGGATTTTGATTTGGAGGTCCCACGAGTTAGTTTTGGCCCATTATGACTCCTCGCCCGCACGCTCAAGCACCCCGGCGTGCACGTGGTCATCGTATGCTAAAAAATGAAGTTTGGAGTTTGGGTTTGAAAATTTTATGCGAGCTTCCTAGAAGCCTAAGAAATGCTTTGCTCGAGACGAATTTCGATTTGGAGGTCCCCCGAGTTAATTTTGCCCATTATGACTCCTCGTCCGCACGCTCGTGCACCCCGACGTGCACGTGGGCATCGTATGCTAAAAAATGAAGTTTGGAGTTTGGGTTTGAAAATTTTATGGGAGCTTCCTAGAAGACTAAGAAATGCTTTGCTCGAGACGGATTTCGATTTGGAGGTCCCCCGAGTTAATTTTGCCCATTATGACTCCTCGCCCGCACGCTCGTGCACCCCGACGTGCACGTGGGCATCGTATGCTAAAAAATGAAGTTTGGAGTTTGGGTTTGAAAATTTTATGGGAGCTTCCTAGAAGACTAAGAAGTGCTTTGCTCGAGACGGATTTCGATTTGGAGGTCCCCCGGGTTAATTTTACCCATTATGACTCCTCGCCCGCACGCTCGTGCACCCCGACGTGCACGTGGGCATGGTATGCTAAAATTGAAGTTTGGAGTTTGGGTTTGAAAATTTTATGGGAGCTTCCTAGAAGCCTAAGAAATGCTTTGCTCGAGACGGATTTCGATTTGGAGGTCCCCCGAGTTAAGTTTGCCCTTTATGACTCCTCGCCCGCATGCTCGTGCACACCGGCGTGCACGTGGGCATCGTATGCTAAAAAATGAAGTTTGGAGTTTGGGTTCAGAAATCTTATGGGAGCTTCCTAGAAGCCTAAGAAATGCTTTGCTCGAGACGGATTTCGATTTAGATTTCCGCCGTGTTAATTTTGCCAATTACGGCTCCTCGCGCGCACGCTCAAGCACCCCGACGTGCACACCGGCGCGCACGTGGGCATCGTATGCTAAAAAATGAAGTTTGGAGTTTGGGTTTGAAAATTTTACGGGAACTTCCTAGAAGCCTAAGAAATGCTTTGCTCGAGACGGATTTCGATTTGGAGGTCCCCCGAGTTAATTTTGCCCATTACGACTCCTCGCCCGCATGCTCGTGCACACCGGCGTGCACGTGGGCATCGTATGCTAAAAAATGAAGTTTGGAGTTTGGGTTTGAAAATTTTATGGGAGCTTCCTAGAAGACTAAGAAGTGCTTTGCTCGAGACGGATTTCGATTTAGATTTCCGCCGTGTTAATTTTGCCAATTACGGCTCCTCGCGCGCACGCTCAAGCACCCCGACGTGCACACCGGCGCGCACGTGGGCATCGTATGCTAAAAAATGAAGTTTGGAGTTTGGGTTTGAAAATTTTACGGGAACTTCCTAGAAGCCTAAGAAATGCTTTGCTCGAGACGGATTTCGATTTGGAGGTCCCCCGAGTTAATTTTGCCCATTACGACTCCTCGCCCGCACGCTCGTGCACCCCGGCGTGCACGTGGGCATCGTATGCTAAAAAATGAAGTTTGGAGTTTGGGTTCGGAAATTTTATGGGAGCTTCCTAGAAGCCTAAGAAATGCTTTGCTCGAGACGGATTTTGATTTGGAGATCCCACGAGTTAGTTTTTGCCCATTATGACTCCTCGCCCGCACGCTCAAGCACCCCGGCGTGCACGTGGGCATCGTATGCTAAAAAATGAAGTTTGGAGTTTGGGTTCGGAAATTTTATGGGAGCTTCCTAGAAGCCTAAGAAGTGTTTTGCTCGAGACGGATTTCGATTTGGAGGTCCCCCGAGTTAGTTTTGCCCATTATGACTCCTCCCCCGCACGCTCAAGCACCCCCGCGTGCACGGGGGCATTGTATGCTAAAAAATGAAGTTTGGAGTTTGGGTTTGGAAATTTTATGGGAGCTTCCTAGAAGCCTAAGAAGTGCTTTGCTC
>NW_026775897.1:40000-42500 GCF_030987335.1 Cornus florida | reverse complement strand
TTTTATGGGAGCTTCCTAGAAGCCTAAGAAATGCTTTGCTCGAGACGGATTTTGATTTGGAGGTCCCACGAGTTAGTTTTGGCCCATTATGACTCCTCGCCCGCACGCTCAAGCACCCCGGCGTGCACGTGGTCATCGTATGCTAAAAAATGAAGTTTGGAGTTTGGGTTTGAAAATTTTATGCGAGCTTCCTAGAAGCCTAAGAAATGCTTTGCTCGAGACGAATTTCGATTTGGAGGTCCCCCGAGTTAATTTTGCCCATTATGACTCCTCGTCCGCACGCTCGTGCACCCCGACGTGCACGTGGGCATCGTATGCTAAAAAATGAAGTTTGGAGTTTGGGTTTGAAAATTTTATGGGAGCTTCCTAGAAGACTAAGAAATGCTTTGCTCGAGACGGATTTCGATTTGGAGGTCCCCCGAGTTAATTTTGCCCATTATGACTCCTCGCCCGCACGCTCGTGCACCCCGACGTGCACGTGGGCATCGTATGCTAAAAAATGAAGTTTGGAGTTTGGGTTTGAAAATTTTATGGGAGCTTCCTAGAAGACTAAGAAGTGCTTTGCTCGAGACGGATTTCGATTTGGAGGTCCCCCGGGTTAATTTTACCCATTATGACTCCTCGCCCGCACGCTCGTGCACCCCGACGTGCACGTGGGCATGGTATGCTAAAATTGAAGTTTGGAGTTTGGGTTTGAAAATTTTATGGGAGCTTCCTAGAAGCCTAAGAAATGCTTTGCTCGAGACGGATTTCGATTTGGAGGTCCCCCGAGTTAAGTTTGCCCTTTATGACTCCTCGCCCGCATGCTCGTGCACACCGGCGTGCACGTGGGCATCGTATGCTAAAAAATGAAGTTTGGAGTTTGGGTTCAGAAATCTTATGGGAGCTTCCTAGAAGCCTAAGAAATGCTTTGCTCGAGACGGATTTCGATTTAGATTTCCGCCGTGTTAATTTTGCCAATTACGGCTCCTCGCGCGCACGCTCAAGCACCCCGACGTGCACACCGGTGCGCACGTGGGCATCGTATGCTAAAAAATGAAGTTTGGAGTTTGGGTTTGAAAATTTTACGGGAACTTCCTAGAAGCCTAAGAAATGCTTTGCTCGAGACGGATTTCGATTTGGAGGTCCCCCGAGTTAATTTTGCCCATTACGACTCCTCGCCCGCATGCTCGTGCACACCGGCGTGCACGTGGGCATCGTATGCTAAAAAATGAAGTTTGGAGTTTGGGTTTGAAAATTTTATGGGAGCTTCCTAGAAGACTAAGAAGTGCTTTGCTCGAGACGGATTTCGATTTAGATTTCCGCCGTGTTAATTTTGCCAATTACGGCTCCTCGCGCGCACGCTCAAGCACCCCGACGTGCACACCGGCGCGCACGTGGGCATCGTATGCTAAAAAATGAAGTTTGGAGTTTGGGTTTGAAAATTTTACGGGAACTTCCTAGAAGCCTAAGAAATGCTTTGCTCGAGACGGATTTCGATTTGGAGGTCCCCCGAGTTAATTTTGCCATTACGACTCCTCGCCCGCACGCTCGTGCACCCCGGCGTGCACGTGGGCATCGTATGCTAAAAAATGAAGTTTGGAGTTTGGGTTCGGAAATTTTATGGGAGCTTCCTAGAAGCCTAAGAAATGCTTTGCTCGAGACGGATTTTGATTTGGAGATCCCACGAGTTAGTTTTTGCCCATTATGACTCCTCGCCCGCACGCTCAAGCACCCCGGCGTGCACGTGGGCATCGTATGCTAAAAAATGAAGTTTGGAGTTTGGGTTCGGAAATTTTATGGGAGCTTCCTAGAAGCCTAAGAAGTGTTTTGCTCGAGACGGATTTCGATTTGGAGGTCCCCCGAGTTAGTTTTGCCCATTATGACTCCTCCCCCGCACGCTCAAGCACCCCCGCGTGCACGGGGGCATTGTATGCTAAAAAATGAAGTTTGGAGTTTGGGTTTGGAAATTTTATGGGAGCTTCCTAGAAGCCTAAGAAGTGCTTTGCTCGAGACGGATTTCGATTTGGAGGTCCCCCGAGTTAATTTTGCCCATTATGACTCCTCGCCCGCACGCTTAAGCACCCCCGCGTGCACGTGGGCATTGTGTGCTAAAAAATGAAGTTTGGAGTTTGGGTTTGTAAATTTGATGGGAGCTTCCTAGAAGCCTAAGAAGTGCTTTGCTCGAGACGGATTTCGATTTGAAGGTCCCCCGTGTTAATTTTGCCCATTACGGCTCCTCGCCCGCACGCTCAAGCACCCCGGCGTGCACGTGGGCATTGTATGCTAAAAAATAAAGTTTGGAGTTTGGGTTTGGAAGTTTTATGGGAGCTTCCTAGAAGCTTAAGAAGTGTTTTGCTCGAGACGGATTTCGATTTGGAGGTCCCCCGAGTCAATGTTGCCCATTATGGCTCCTCTCCCGCATGCTCAAGCACCCCTGCGTGCACGTGGGCATTGTATGCTAAAAAATAAAGTTTGGAGTTTGGGTTTGGAAGTTTTATGGGAGCTTCCTAGAAGCTTA
>NW_026775897.1:27500-30000 GCF_030987335.1 Cornus florida | reverse complement strand
TTTTATGGGAGCTTCCTAGAAGACTAAGAAGTGCTTTGCTCGAGACGGATTTCGATTTGGAGGTCCCCCGGGTTAATTTTACCCATTATGACTCCTCGCCCGCACGCTCGTGCACCCCGACGTGCACGTGGGCATGGTATGCTAAAATTGAAGTTTGGAGTTTGGGTTTGAAAATTTTATGGGAGCTTCCTAGAAGCCTAAGAAATGCTTTGCTCGAGACGGATTTCGATTTGGAGGTCCCCCGAGTTAAGTTTGCCCTTTATGACTCCTCGACCGCATGCTCGTGCACACCGGCGTGCACGTGGGCATCGTATGCTAAAAAATGAAGTTTGGAGTTTGGGTTCAGAAATCTTATGGGAGCTTCCTAGAAGCCTAAGAAATGCTTTGCTCGAGACGGATTTCGATTTAGATTTCCGCCGTGTTAATTTTGCCAATTACGGCTCCTCGCGCGCACGCTCAAGCACCCCGACGTGCACACCGGCGCGCACGTGGGCATCGTATGCTAAAAAATGAAGTTTGGAGTTTGGGTTTGAAAATTTTACGGGAACTTCCTAGAAGCCTAAGAAATGCTTTGCTCGAGACGGATTTCGATTTGGAGGTCCCCCGAGTTAATTTTGCCCATTACGACTCCTCGCCCGCATGCTCGTGCACACCGGCGTGCACGTGGGCATCGTATGCTAAAAAATGAAGTTTGGAGTTTGGGTTTGAAAATTTTATGGGAGCTTCCTAGAAGACTAAGAAGTGCTTTGCTCGAGACGGATTTCGATTTAGATTTCCGCCGTGTTAATTTTGCCAATTACGGCTCCTCGCGCGCACGCTCAAGCACCCCGACGTGCACACCGGCGCGCACGTGGGCATCGTATGCTAAAAAATGAAGTTTGGAGTTTGGGTTTGAAAATTTTACGGGAACTTCCTAGAAGCCTAAGAAATGCTTTGCTCGAGACGGATTTCGATTTGGAGGTCCCCCGAGTTAATTTTGCCCATTACGACTCCTCGCCCGCACGCTCGTGCACCCCGGCGTGCACGTGGGCATCGTATGCTAAAAAATGAAGTTTGGAGTTTGGGTTCGGAAATTTTATGGGAGCTTCCTAGAAGCCTAAGAAATGCTTTGCTCGAGACGGATTTTGATTTGGAGATCCCACGAGTTAGTTTTTGCCCATTATGACTCCTCGCCCGCACGCTCAAGCACCCCGGCGTGCACGTGGGCATCGTATGCTAAAAAATGAAGTTTGGAGTTTGGGTTCGGAAATTTTATGGGAGCTTCCTAGAAGCCTAAGAAGTGTTTTGCTCGAGACGGATTTCGATTTGGAGGTCCCCCGAGTTAGTTTTGCCCATTATGACTCCTCCCCCGCACGCTCAAGCACCCCCGCGTGCACGGGGGCATTGTATGCTAAAAAATGAAGTTTGGAGTTTGGGTTTGGAAATTTTATGGGAGCTTCCTAGAAGCCTAAGAAGTGCTTTGCTCGAGACGGATTTCGATTTGGAGGTCCCCCGAGTTAATTTTGCCCATTATGACTCCTCGCCCGCACGCTTAAGCACCCCCGCGTGCACGTGGGCATTGTGTGCTAAAAAATGAAGTTTGGAGTTTGGGTTTGTAAATTTGATGGGAGCTTCCTAGAAGCCTAAGAAGTGCTTTGCTCGAGACGGATTTCGATTTGAAGGTCCCCCGTGTTAATTTTGCCCATTACGGCTCCTCGCCCGCACGCTCAAGCACCCCGGCGTGCACGTGGGCATTGTATGCTAAAAAATAAAGTTTGGAGTTTGGGTTTGGAAGTTTTATGGGAGCTTCCTAGAAGCTTAAGAAGTGTTTTGCTCGAGACGGATTTCGATTTGGAGGTCCCCCGAGTCAATGTTGCCCATTATGGCTCCTCTCCCGCATGCTCAAGCACCCCTGCGTGCACGTGGGCATTGTATGCTAAAAAATAAAGTTTGGAGTTTGGGTTTGGAAGTTTTATGGGAGCTTCCTAGAAGCTTAAGAAGTGTTTTGCTCGAGACGGATTTCGATTTGGAGGTCCCCCGAGTCAATGTTGCCCATTATGGCTCCTCGCCCGCACGCTCAAGCACCCCGGCGTGCACGTGGGCATTGTATGCTAAAAAATAAAGTTTGGAGTTTGGGTTTGGAAGTTTTATGGGAGCTTCCTAGAAGCTTAAGAAGTGTTTTGCTCGAGACGGATTTCGATTTGGAGGTCCCCCGAGTCAATGTTGCCCATTATGGCTCCTCTCCCGCATGCTCAAGCACCCCTGCGTGCACACCGGCGTGCACGTGGGCATTGTAGGCTAAAAAATGAAGTTTGGAGTTTGGGTTTGGAAATTTTATGGGAGCTTCCTTGAAGCCTAAGAAGTGTTTTGCTCGAAACGGAATTCGATTTGGAGGTCCCCCGAGTCAATTTTGCCCATTACGACTCCTCGCTCGCATGCAATATCTACTCCTGTCAGAGCTGTGGTTTTACTTAAGACTACTATAGGGGGGGGGGAGTTCTCAGCACCAAGAGCTGCAAGT
>NW_026775897.1:15000-17500 GCF_030987335.1 Cornus florida | reverse complement strand
CCTCGCGCGCACGCTCAAGCACCCCGACGTGCACACCGGCGCGCACGTGGGCATCGTATGCTAAAAAATGAAGTTTGGAGTTTGGGTTTGAAAATTTTACGGGAACTTCCTAGAAGCCTAAGAAATGCTTTGCTCGAGACGGATTTCGATTTGGAGGTCCCCCGAGTTAATTTTGCCCATTACGACTCCTCGCCCGCACGCTCGTGCACCCCGGCGTGCACGTGGGCATCGTATGCTAAAAAATGAAGTGTGGAGTTTGGGTTCGGAAATTTTATGGGAGCTTCCTAGAAGCCTAAGAAATGCTTTGCTCGAGACGGATTTTGATTTGGAGGTCCCACGAGTTAGTTTTGGCCCATTATGACTCCTCGCCCGCACGCTCAAGCACCCCGGCGTGCACGTGGTCATCGTATGCTAAAAAATGAAGTTTGGAGTTTGGGTTTGAAAATTTTATGCGAGCTTCCTAGAAGCCTAAGAAATGCTTTGCTCGAGACGAATTTCGATTTGGAGGTCCCCCGAGTTAATTTTGCCCATTATGACTCCTCGTCCGCACGCTCGTGCACCCCGACGTGCACGTGGGCATCGTATGCTAAAAAATGAAGTTTGGAGTTTGGGTTTGAAAATTTTATGGGAGCTTCCTAGAAGACTAAGAAATGCTTTGCTCGAGACGGATTTCGATTTGGAGGTCCCCCGAGTTAATTTTGCCCATTATGACTCCTCGCCCGCACGCTCGTGCACCCCGACGTGCACGTGGGCATCGTATGCTAAAAAATGAAGTTTGGAGTTTGGGTTTGAAAATTTTATGGGAGCTTCCTAGAAGACTAAGAAGTGCTTTGCTCGAGACGGATTTCGATTTGGAGGTCCCCCGGGTTAATTTTACCCATTATGACTCCTCGCCCGCACGCTCGTGCACCCCGACGTGCACGTGGGCATGGTATGCTAAAATTGAAGTTTGGAGTTTGGGTTTGAAAATTTTATGGGAGCTTCCTAGAAGCCTAAGAAATGCTTTGCTCGAGACGGATTTCGATTTGGAGGTCCCCCGAGTTAAGTTTGCCCTTTATGACTCCTCGCCCGCATGCTCGTGCACACCGGCGTGCACGTGGGCATCGTATGCTAAAAAATGAAGTTTGGAGTTTGGGTTCAGAAATCTTATGGGAGCTTCCTAGAAGCCTAAGAAATGCTTTGCTCGAGACGGATTTCGATTTAGATTTCCGCCGTGTTAATTTTGCCAATTACGGCTCCTCGCGCGCACGCTCAAGCACCCCGACGTGCACACCGGCGCGCACGTGGGCATCGTATGCTAAAAAATGAAGTTTGGAGTTTGGGTTTGAAAATTTTACGGGAACTTCCTAGAAGCCTAAGAAATGCTTTGCTCGAGACGGATTTCGATTTGGAGGTCCCCCGAGTTAATTTTGCCCATTACGACTCCTCGCCCGCATGCTCGTGCACACCGGCGTGCACGTGGGCATCGTATGCTAAAAAATGAAGTTTGGAGTTTGGGTTTGAAAATTTTATGGGAGCTTCCTAGAAGACTAAGAAGTGCTTTGCTCGAGACGGATTTCGATTTAGATTTCCGCCGTGTTAATTTTGCCAATTACGGCTCCTCGCGCGCACGCTCAAGCACCCCGACGTGCACACCGGCGCGCACGTGGGCATCGTATGCTAAAAAATGAAGTTTGGAGTTTGGGTTTGAAAATTTTACGGGAACTTCCTAGAAGCCTAAGAAATGCTTTGCTCGAGACGGATTTCGATTTGGAGGTCCCCCGAGTTAATTTTGCCCATTACGACTCCTCGCCCGCACGCTCGTGCACCCCGGCGTGCACGTGGGCATCGTATGCTAAAAAATGAAGTTTGGAGTTTGGGTTCGGAAATTTTATGGGAGCTTCCTAGAAGCCTAAGAAATGCTTTGCTCGAGACGGATTTTGATTTGGAGATCCCACGAGTTAGTTTTTGCCCATTATGACTCCTCGCCCGCACGCTCAAGCACCCCGGCGTGCACGTGGGCATCGTATGCTAAAAAATGAAGTTTGGAGTTTGGGTTCGGAAATTTTATGGGAGCTTCCTAGAAGCCTAAGAAGTGTTTTGCTCGAGACGGATTTCGATTTGGAGGTCCCCCGAGTTAGTTTTGCCCATTATGACTCCTCCCCCGCACGCTCAAGCACCCCCGCGTGCACGGGGGCATTGTATGCTAAAAAATGAAGTTTGGAGTTTGGGTTTGGAAATTTTATGGGAGCTTCCTAGAAGCCTAAGAAGTGCTTTGCTCGAGACGGATTTCGATTTGGAGGTCCCCCGAGTTAATTTTGCCCATTATGACTCCTCGCCCGCACGCTTAAGCACCCCCGCGTGCACGTGGGCATTGTGTGCTAAAAAATGAAGTTTGGAGTTTGGGTTTGTAAATTTGATGGGAGCTTCCTAGAAGCCTAAGAAGTGCTTTGCTCGAGACGGATTTCGATTTGAAGGTCCCCCGTGTTAATTTTGCCCATTACGGCTCCTCGCCCGCACG
>NW_026775897.1:2500-5000 GCF_030987335.1 Cornus florida | reverse complement strand
CCCCCGAGTTAATTTTGCCCATTATGACTCCTCGTCCGCACGCTCGTGCACCCCGACGTGCACGTGGGCATCGTATGCTAAAAAATGAAGTTTGGAGTTTGGGTTTGAAAATTTTATGGGAGCTTCCTAGAAGACTAAGAAATGCTTTGCTCGAGACGGATTTCGATTTGGAGGTCCCCCGAGTTAATTTTGCCCATTATGACTCCTCGCCCGCACGCTCGTGCACCCCGACGTGCACGTGGGCATCGTATGCTAAAAAATGAAGTTTGGAGTTTGGGTTTGAAAATTTTATGGGAGCTTCCTAGAAGACTAAGAAGTGCTTTGCTCGAGACGGATTTCGATTTGGAGGTCCCCCGGGTTAATTTTACCCATTATGACTCCTCGCCCGCACGCTCGTGCACCCCGACGTGCACGTGGGCATGGTATGCTAAAATTGAAGTTTGGAGTTTGGGTTTGAAAATTTTATGGGAGCTTCCTAGAAGCCTAAGAAATGCTTTGCTCGAGACGGATTTCGATTTGGAGGTCCCCCGAGTTAAGTTTGCCCTTTATGACTCCTCGCCCGCATGCTCGTGCACACCGGCGTGCACGTGGGCATCGTATGCTAAAAAATGAAGTTTGGAGTTTGGGTTCAGAAATCTTATGGGAGCTTCCTAGAAGCCTAAGAAATGCTTTGCTCGAGACGGATTTCGATTTAGATTTCCGCCGTGTTAATTTTGCCAATTACGGCTCCTCGCGCGCACGCTCAAGCACCCCGACGTGCACACCGGCGCGCACGTGGGCATCGTATGCTAAAAAATGAAGTTTGGAGTTTGGGTTTGAAAATTTTACGGGAACTTCCTAGAAGCCTAAGAAATGCTTTGCTCGAGACGGATTTCGATTTGGAGGTCCCCCGAGTTAATTTTGCCCATTACGACTCCTCGCCCGCATGCTCGTGCACACCGGCGTGCACGTGGGCATCGTATGCTAAAAAATGAAGTTTGGAGTTTGGGTTTGAAAATTTTATGGGAGCTTCCTAGAAGACTAAGAAGTGCTTTGCTCGAGACGGATTTCGATTTAGATTTCCGCCGTGTTAATTTTGCCAATTACGGCTCCTCGCGCGCACGCTCAAGCACCCCGACGTGCACACCGGCGCGCACGTGGGCATCGTATGCTAAAAAATGAAGTTTGGAGTTTGGGTTTGAAAATTTTACGGGAACTTCCTAGAAGCCTAAGAAATGCTTTGCTCGAGACGGATTTCGATTTGGAGGTCCCCCGAGTTAATTTTGCCCATTACGACTCCTCGCCCGCACGCTCGTGCACCCCGGCGTGCACGTGGGCATCGTATGCTAAAAAATGAAGTTTGGAGTTTGGGTTCGGAAATTTTATGGGAGCTTCCTAGAAGCCTAAGAAATGCTTTGCTCGAGACGGATTTTGATTTGGAGATCCCACGAGTTAGTTTTTGCCCATTATGACTCCTCGCCCGCACGCTCAAGCACCCCGGCGTGCACGTGGGCATCGTATGCTAAAAAATGAAGTTTGGAGTTTGGGTTCGGAAATTTTATGGGAGCTTCCTAGAAGCCTAAGAAGTGTTTTGCTCGAGACGGATTTCGATTTGGAGGTCCCCCGAGTTAGTTTTGCCCATTATGACTCCTCCCCCGCACGCTCAAGCACCCCCGCGTGCACGGGGGCATTGTATGCTAAAAAATGAAGTTTGGAGTTTGGGTTTGGAAATTTTATGGGAGCTTCCTAGAAGCCTAAGAAGTGCTTTGCTCGAGACGGATTTCGATTTGGAGGTCCCCCGAGTTAATTTTGCCCATTATGACTCCTCGCCCGCACGCTTAAGCACCCCCGCGTGCACGTGGGCATTGTGTGCTAAAAAATGAAGTTTGGAGTTTGGGTTTGTAAATTTGATGGGAGCTTCCTAGAAGCCTAAGAAGTGCTTTGCTCGAGACGGATTTCGATTTGAAGGTCCCCCGTGTTAATTTTGCCCATTACGGCTCCTCGCCCGCACGCTCAAGCACCCCGGCGTGCACGTGGGCATTGTATGCTAAAAAATAAAGTTTGGAGTTTGGGTTTGGAAGTTTTATGGGAGCTTCCTAGAAGCTTAAGAAGTGTTTTGCTCGAGACGGATTTCGATTTGGAGGTCCCCCGAGTCAATGTTGCCCATTATGGCTCCTCTCCCGCATGCTCAAGCACCCCTGCGTGCACGTGGGCATTGTATGCTAAAAAATAAAGTTTGGAGTTTGGGTTTGGAAGTTTTATGGGAGCTTCCTAGAAGCTTAAGAAGTGTTTTGCTCGAGACGGATTTCGATTTGGAGGTCCCCCGAGTCAATGTTGCCCATTATGGCTCCTCGCCCGCACGCTCAAGCACCCCGGCGTGCACGTGGGCATTGTATGCTAAAAAATAAAGTTTGGAGTTTGGGTTTGGAAGTTTTATGGGAGCTTCCTAGAAGCTTAAGAAGTGTTTTGCTCGAGACGGATTTCGATTTGGAGGTCCCCCGAGTCAATGTTGCCCATTATG
>NW_026775895.1:117500-120000 GCF_030987335.1 Cornus florida | reverse complement strand
AAGTTTGGAGTTTGGGTTTGAAAATTTTATGGGAGCTTCCTAGAAGCCTAAGAAATGCTTTGCTCGAGACGGATTTCGATTTGGAGGTCCCCCGAGTTAAGTTTGCCCTTTATGACTCCTCGCCCGCATGCTCGTGCACACCGGCGTGCACGTGGGCATCGTATGCTAAAAAATGATGTTTGGAGTTTGGGTTTGAAAATTTTACGGGAACTTCCTAGAAGCCTAAGAAATGCTTTGCTCGAGACGGATTTCGATTTGGAGGTCCGCCGTGTTAATTTTGCCAATTACGGCTCCTCGCCCGCACGCTCGTGCACCCCGACGTGCACACCGGCGCGCACGTGGGCATCGTATGCTAAAAAATGAAGTTTGGAGTTTGGGTTTGAAAATTTTACGGGAACTTCCTAGAAGCCTAAGAAATGCTTTGCTCGAGACGGATTTCGATTTGGAGGTCCCCCGAGTTAATTTTGCCCATTACGACTCCTCGCCCGCACGCTCGTGCACCCCGGCGTGCACGTGGGCATAGTATGCTAAAAAATGAAGTTTGGAGTTTGGGTTCGGAAATTTTATGGGAGCTTCCTAGAAGCCTAAGAACTGCTTTGCTCGAGACGGATTTTGATTTGGAGATCCCCCGAGTTAGTTTTGCCCATTATGACTCCTCCCCCGCACGCTCAAGCACCCCCGCGTGCACGGGGGCATCGTATGCTAAAAAATGAAGTTTGGAGTTTGGGTTTGGAAATTTTATGGGAGCTTCCTAGAAGCCTAAGAAGTGCTTTGCTCGAGACGGATTTCGATTTGGAGGTCCCCCGAGTTAATTTTGCCCATTATGACTCCTCGCCCGCACGCTTAAGCACCCCCGCGTGCACGTGGGCATTGTGTGCTAAAAAATGAAGTTTGGAGTTTGGGTTTGAAAATTTTACGGGAACTTCCTAGAAGCCTAAGAAATGCTTTGCTCGAGACGGATTTCGATTTGGAGGTCCCCCGAGTTAATTTTGCCCATTACGACTCCTCGCCCGCACGCTCGTGCACCCCGGCGTGCACGTGGGCATCGTATGCTAAAAAATGAAGTTTGGAGTTTGGGTTTGAAAATTTTATGGGAGCTTCCTAGAAGCTTAAGAAGTGTTTTGCTCGAGACGGATTTCGATTTGGAGGTCCCCCGAGTCAATGTTGCCCATTATGGCTCCTCTCCCGCATGCTCAAGCACCCCTGCGTGCACGTGGGCATTGTATGCTAAAAAATAAAGTTTGGAGTTTGGGTTTGGAAGTTTTATGGGAGCTTCCTTGAAGCTTAAGAAGTGTTTTGCTCGAGACGGATTTCGATTTGGAGGTCCCCCGAGTCAATGTTGCCCATTATGGCTCCTCGCCCGCACGCTCAAGCACCCCGGCGTGCACGTGGGCATTGTATGCTAAAAAATAAAGTTTGGAGTTTGGGTTTGGAAGTTTTATGGGAGCTTCCTAGAAGCTTAAGAAGTGTTTTGCTCGAGACGGATTTCGATTTGGAGGTCCCCCGAGTCAATGTTGCCCATTATGGCTCCTCTCCCGCATGCTCAAGCACCCCTGCGTGCACACCGGCGTGCACGTGGGCATTGTAGGCTAAAAAATGAAGTTTGGAGTTTGGGTTTGGAAATTTTATGGGAGCTTCCTTGAAGCCTAAGAAGTGTTTTGCTCGAAACGGAATTCGATTTGGAGGTCCCCCGAGTCAATTTTGCCCATTACGACTCCTCGCTCGCATGCAATATCTACTCCTGTCAGAGCTGTGGTTTTACTTAAGACTACTATAGGGGGGGGGGAGTTCTCAGCACCAAGAGCTGCAAGTAAGGCCATTGCTTGCTTTGCAGTCTCGATTGCTCTACTAGTGAATAGTAGATGTCTTGGTTAGCTTGGAACGAAAAAAAAAATTTTTTGGGGAAAAAAAAAAAAAAAAGTTTTTGTGAAAAAAAATTTTTCGAAAAAAAAAAAAAAAAAAAAAATTTTTTTGGATGCCTCGGTCTTCTATTTGTTTTGCTTGGGTAGATTAGGAAAAAAAAAAAAAAAAATTTTTTTGTTGGATGCCTCGGTCTTCATATTCTTTCTCGGCTATTTCGAAAAAAAAAAAAAAAAATTCCGGGAAAGAGAAAAAAAAAATTATTTTTTGTTGGTTGCCTCGGTCTTCATGTTCTTTCTCTGGTATATGGGAAAGAAAAAAAAAAAAAAAAAATTTTGGATGCCTCGGTCTTCTTGTTCTCGGTTGGATTTATCGAAAAAAAAAAAAAAAAAAAAAAAAAAAAAAAAAAAAATTTTGATGCCTCGGTCTTCTTGTTCTTGCTTTGGTATATCGGAGAAAAAAAAAAAAAAATTTTTTGGATGCCTCGGTCTTCTTGTTCATTCTTCGGTATATCAAAAAAAAAAAAAAAAAAAAAAAAATTTGAGACTTCGGTCTTCTTGTTCTTGCTTTGGTATATCGGAGAAAAAAAAAAAAAAAAATTTTGGATGCCTCGGTCTTCTTGTTCATTCTTCGGTATATC
>NW_026775895.1:105000-107500 GCF_030987335.1 Cornus florida | reverse complement strand
AATTTTTCGAAAAAAAAAAAAAAAAAAAAAATTTTTTTGGATGCCTCGGTCTTCTATTTGTTTTGCTTGGGTAGATTAGGAAAAAAAAAAAAAAAAATTTTTTTGTTGGATGCCTCGGTCTTCATATTCTTTCTCGGCTATTTCGAAAAAAAAAAAAAAAAATTCCGGGAAAGAGAAAAAAAAAATTATTTTTTGTTGGTTGCCTCGGTCTTCATGTTCTTTCTCTGGTATATGGGAAAGAAAAAAAAAAAAAAAAAATTTTGGATGCCTCGGTCTTCTTGTTCTCGGTTGGATTTATCGAAAAAAAAAAAAAAAAAAAAAAAAAAAAAAAAAAAAATTTTGATGCCTCGGTCTTCTTGTTCTTGCTTTGGTATATCGGAGAAAAAAAAAAAAAAATTTTTTGGATGCCTCGGTCTTCTTGTTCATTCTTCGGTATATCAAAAAAAAAAAAAAAAAAAAAAAAATTTGAGACTTCGGTCTTCTTGTTCTTGCTTTGGTATATCGGAGAAAAAAAAAAAAAAAAATTTTGGATGCCTCGGTCTTCTTGTTCATTCTTCGGTATATCAAAAAAAAAAAATTTTTTTGAAGCCTCGGTCTTCTTGTTCTTGCTTTGGTATATCGGAGGAAAATAAAAAAAAATTTTGGTTGCCTCGGTCTTCTTGTTCATTCTTCGGTATATATATATATAAAAAAAAAAAAAAAAAAAAAAAAAAAAAAAAAAAAAAATTTTGGAAGCCTTGGTCTTCTTGTTCTTGCTTTGGTATATCGGAGAAAAAAAATATATATATTTTGGATGCCTCGGTCTTCTTGTTCATTCTTCGGTATATCAAAAAAGAAAAAAAAAAAATTTTGGATGCCTCGGTCTTCTTATTCATGCTTCGGTATATCGGAGAAAAAAAAAAAAAAAAAAAAAATTTGGATGCCTCGGTCTTCTTCTTCATGCTTCGGTATATCGGAGAAAAAAAAAAAAAAAAAATTTTTGGATGCCTCGGTCTTCTTGTTCTTGCTTGGTGGGCTTTCACTCGATATTTTGTTTTATTTATACCGCGCCAAGCCTTGCTGTCTAGGCCTTTCACTTGAGTGACCGCATGTCATGGACCTGCGAATCATTGGGTGTTGTCCTTGGCAGCTTTAGTTCCTGGCGTGTGGGTGGTGTTTGGTTTGCTTGTGCTGGTTTTTTCCCTGCTTGTGCGGTGAAGTCAGCCGGAGCATTCCTCTTCAGTTGCGCTACAAGGGCATGTTATTTCCCTTGGTCGGCACTATAGGTTCCCGTGTTGCGTACCTACTGACGGAAATCGATACTCTCACTACTCGATTCTCGCTTTGTGCCATCAAATGGCATGGGGTGACCCTCATAGTGTCACCTGTGATCCATGTGACGTGGTTGTCGCGGAGCATGGCTCATGGGCGTGCACTTGTTCTCTCGGGTGCGGAACACATTGCGGGCATGGGGGCTCGTCCCTCTATCTGCCCACGTAGAAGCGTTTTGTACGACAGTCATGCCCGCCTTGACCTTACGGCTCATGCGGTGCTGGCGTCGCGAAGGAATGCTACCTGGTTGATCCTGCCAGTAGTCATATGCTTGTCTCAAAGATTAAGCCATGCATGTGTAAGTATGAACTAATTCAGACTGTGAAACTGCGAATGGCTCATTAAATCAGTTATAGTTTGTTTGATGGTACCTGCTACTCGGATAACCGTAGTAATTCTAGAGCTAATACGTGCAACAAACCCCGACTTTTGGAGTTTGGGTTTGGAAGTTTTATGGGAGCTTCCTAGAAGCTTAAGAAGTGTTTTGCTCGAGACGGATTTCGATTTGGAGGTCCCCCGAGTCAATGTTGCCCATTATGGCTCCTCTCCCGCATGCTCAAGCACCCCTGCGTGCACACCGGCGTGCACGTGGGCATTGTAGGCTAAAAAATGAAGTTTGGAGTTTGGGTTTGGAAATTTTATGGGAGCTTCCTTGAAGCCTAAGAAGTGTTTTGCTCGAAACGGAATTCGATTTGGAGGTCCCCCGAGTCAATTTTGCCCATTACGACTCCTCGCTCGCATGCAATATCTACTCCTGTCAGAGCTGTGGTTTTACTTAAGACTACTATAGGGGGGGGGGAGTTCTCAGCACCAAGAGCTGCAAGTAAGGCCATTGCTTGCTTTGCAGTCTCGATTGCTCTACTAGTGAATAGTAGATGTCTTGGTTAGCTTGGAACGAAAAAAAAAAATTTTTGGGGAAAAAAAAAAAAAAAAGTTTTTGTGAAAAAAAATTTTTCGAAAAAAAAAAAAAAAAAAAAAATTTTTTTGGATGCCTCGGTCTTCTATTTGTTTTGCTTGGGTAGATTAGGAAAAAAAAAAAAAAAAATTTTTTTGTTGGATGCCTCGGTCTTCATATTCTTTCTCGGCTATTTCGAAAAAAAAAAAAAAAAATTCCGGGAAAGAGAAAAAAAAAATTATTTTTTGTTGGTTGCCTCGGTCTTCATGTTCTTTCTCTGGTATATGGGAAAGA
>NW_026775895.1:62500-65000 GCF_030987335.1 Cornus florida | reverse complement strand
GCACGCTTAAGCACCCCCGCGTGCACGTGGGCATTGTGTGCTAAAAAATGAAGTTTGGAGTTTGGGTTTGAAAATTTTATGGGAGCTTCCTAGAAGCCTAAGAAATGCTTTGCTCGAGACGGATTTCGATTTGGAGGTCCCCCGAGTTAAGTTTGCCCTTTATGACTCCTCGCCCGCATGCTCGTGCACACCGGCGTGCACGTGGGCATCGTATGCTAAAAAATGAAGTTTGGAGTTTGGGTTTGAAAATTTTACGGGAACTTCCTAGAAGCCTAAGAAATGCTTTGCTCGAGACGGATTTCGATTTGGAGGTCCGCCGTGTTAATTTTGCCAATTACGGCTCCTCGCCCGCACGCTCGTGCACCCCGACGTGCACACCGGCGCGCACGTGGGCATCGTATGCTAAAAAATGAAGTTTGGAGTTTGGGTTTGAAAATTTTACGGGAACTTCCTAGAAGCCTAAGAAATGCTTTGCTCGAGACGGATTTCGATTTGGAGGTCCCCCGAGTTAATTTTGCCCATTACGACTCCTCGCCCGCACGCTCGTGCACCCCGGCGTGCACGTGGGCATAGTATGCTAAAAAATGAAGTTTGGAGTTTGGGTTCGGAAATTTTATGGGAGCTTCCTAGAAGCCTAAGAACTGCTTTGCTCGAGACGGATTTTGATTTGGAGATCCCCCGAGTTAGTTTTGCCCATTATGACTCCTCCCCCGCACGCTCAAGCACCCCCGCGTGCACGGGGGCATCGTATGCTAAAAAATGAAGTTTGGAGTTTGGGTTTGGAAATTTTATGGGAGCTTCCTAGAAGCCTAAGAAGTGCTTTGCTCGAGACGGATTTCGATTTGGAGGTCCCCCGAGTTAATTTTGCCCATTATGACTCCTCGCCCGCACGCTTAAGCACCCCCGCGTGCACGTGGGCATTGTGTGCTAAAAAATGAAGTTTGGAGTTTGGGTTTGAAAATTTTACGGGAACTTCCTAGAAGCCTAAGAAATGCTTTGCTCGAGACGGATTTCGATTTGGAGGTCCCCCGAGTTAATTTTGCCCATTACGACTCCTCGCCCGCACGCTCGTGCACCCCGGCGTGCACGTGGGCATCGTATGCTAAAAAATGAAGTTTGGAGTTTGGGTTTGAAAATTTTATGGGAGCTTCCTAGAAGCTTAAGAAGTGTTTTGCTCGAGACGGATTTCGATTTGGAGGTCCCCCGAGTCAATGTTGCCCATTATGGCTCCTCTCCCGCATGCTCAAGCACCCCTGCGTGCACGTGGGCATTGTATGCTAAAAAATAAAGTTTGGAGTTTGGGTTTGGAAGTTTTATGGGAGCTTCCTTGAAGCTTAAGAAGTGTTTTGCTCGAGACGGATTTCGATTTGGAGGTCCCCCGAGTCAATGTTGCCCATTATGGCTCCTCGCCCGCACGCTCAAGCACCCCGGCGTGCACGTGGGCATTGTATGCTAAAAAATAAAGTTTGGAGTTTGGGTTTGGAAGTTTTATGGGAGCTTCCTAGAAGCTTAAGAAGTGTTTTGCTCGAGACGGATTTCGATTTGGAGGTCCCCCGAGTCAATGTTGCCCATTATGGCTCCTCTCCCGCATGCTCAAGCACCCCTGCGTGCACACCGGCGTGCACGTGGGCATTGTAGGCTAAAAAATGAAGTTTGGAGTTTGGGTTTGGAAATTTTATGGGAGCTTCCTTGAAGCCTAAGAAGTGTTTTGCTCGAAACGGAATTCGATTTGGAGGTCCCCCGAGTCAATTTTGCCCATTACGACTCCTCGCTCGCATGCAATATCTACTCCTGTCAGAGCTGTGGTTTTACTTAAGACTACTATAGGGGGGGGGGAGTTCTCAGCACCAAGAGCTGCAAGTAAGGCCATTGCTTGCTTTGCAGTCTCGATTGCTCTACTAGTGAATAGTAGATGTCTTGGTTAGCTTGGAACGAAAAAAAAAATTTTTTGGGGAAAAAAAAAAAAAAAAGTTTTTGTGAAAAAAAATTTTTCGAAAAAAAAAAAAAAAAAAAAAATTTTTTTGGATGCCTCGGTCTTCTATTTGTTTTGCTTGGGTAGATTAGGAAAAAAAAAAAAAAAAATTTTTTTGTTGGATGCCTCGGTCTTCATATTCTTTCTCGGCTATTTCGAAAAAAAAAAAAAAAAATTCCGGGAAAGAGAAAAAAAAAATTATTTTTTGTTGGTTGCCTCGGTCTTCATGTTCTTTCTCTGGTATATGGGAAAGAAAAAAAAAAAAAAAAAATTTTGGATGCCTCGGTCTTCTTGTTCTCGGTTGGATTTATCGAAAAAAAAAAAAAAAAAAAAAAAAAAAAAAAAAAATTTTGATGCCTCGGTCTTCTTGTTCTTGCTTTGGTATATCGGAGAAAAAAAAAAAAAAATTTTTTGGATGCCTCGGTCTTCTTGTTCATTCTTCGGTATATCAAAAAAAAAAAAAAAAAAAAAAAAATTTGAGACTTCGGTCTTCTTGTTCTTGCTTTGGTATATCGGAGAAAAAAAAAA
>NW_026775895.1:40000-42500 GCF_030987335.1 Cornus florida | reverse complement strand
GAAAATTTTATGGGAGCTTCCTAGAAGCCTAAGAAATGCTTTGCTCGAGACGGATTTCGATTTGGAGGTCCCCCGAGTTAAGTTTGCCCTTTATGACTCCTCGCCCGCATGCTCGTGCACACCGGCGTGCACGTGGGCATCGTATGCTAAAAAATGAAGTTTGGAGTTTGGGTTTGAAAATTTTACGGGAACTTCCTAGAAGCCTAAGAAATGCTTTGCTCGAGACGGATTTCGATTTGGAGGTCCGCCGTGTTAATTTTGCCAATTACGGCTCCTCGCCCGCACGCTCGTGCACCCCGACGTGCACACCGGCGCGCACGTGGGCATCGTATGCTAAAAAATGAAGTTTGGAGTTTGGGTTTGAAAATTTTACGGGAACTTCCTAGAAGCCTAAGAAATGCTTTGCTCGAGACGGATTTCGATTTGGAGGTCCCCCGAGTTAATTTTGCCCATTACGACTCCTCGCCCGCACGCTCGTGCACCCCGGCGTGCACGTGGGCATAGTATGCTAAAAAATGAAGTTTGGAGTTTGGGTTCGGAAATTTTATGGGAGCTTCCTAGAAGCCTAAGAACTGCTTTGCTCGAGACGGATTTTGATTTGGAGATCCCCCGAGTTAGTTTTGCCCATTATGACTCCTCCCCCGCACGCTCAAGCACCCCCGCGTGCACGGGGGCATCGTATGCTAAAAAATGAAGTTTGGAGTTTGGGTTTGGAAATTTTATGGGAGCTTCCTAGAAGCCTAAGAAGTGCTTTGCTCGAGACGGATTTCGATTTGGAGGTCCCCCGAGTTAATTTTGCCCATTATGACTCCTCGCCCGCACGCTTAAGCACCCCCGCGTGCACGTGGGCATTGTGTGCTAAAAAATGAAGTTTGGAGTTTGGGTTTGAAAATTTTACGGGAACTTCCTAGAAGCCTAAGAAATGCTTTGCTCGAGACGGATTTCGATTTGGAGGTCCCCCGAGTTAATTTTGCCCATTACGACTCCTCGCCCGCACGCTCGTGCACCCCGGCGTGCACGTGGGCATCGTATGCTAAAAAATGAAGTTTGGAGTTTGGGTTTGAAAATTTTATGGGAGCTTCCTAGAAGCTTAAGAAGTGTTTTGCTCGAGACGGATTTCGATTTGGAGGTCCCCCGAGTCAATGTTGCCCATTATGGCTCCTCTCCCGCATGCTCAAGCACCCCTGCGTGCACGTGGGCATTGTATGCTAAAAAATAAAGTTTGGAGTTTGGGTTTGGAAGTTTTATGGGAGCTTCCTTGAAGCTTAAGAAGTGTTTTGCTCGAGACGGATTTCGATTTGGAGGTCCCCCGAGTCAATGTTGCCCATTATGGCTCCTCGCCCGCACGCTCAAGCACCCCGGCGTGCACGTGGGCATTGTATGCTAAAAAATAAAGTTTGGAGTTTGGGTTTGGAAGTTTTATGGGAGCTTCCTAGAAGCTTAAGAAGTGTTTTGCTCGAGACGGATTTCGATTTGGAGGTCCCCCGAGTCAATGTTGCCCATTATGGCTCCTCTCCCGCATGCTCAAGCACCCCTGCGTGCACACCGGCGTGCACGTGGGCATTGTAGGCTAAAAAATGAAGTTTGGAGTTTGGGTTTGGAAATTTTATGGGAGCTTCCTTGAAGCCTAAGAAGTGTTTTGCTCGAAACGGAATTCGATTTGGAGGTCCCCCGAGTCAATTTTGCCCATTACGACTCCTCGCTCGCATGCAATATCTACTCCTGTCAGAGCTGTGGTTTTACTTAAGACTACTATAGGGGGGGGGGAGTTCTCAGCACCAAGAGCTGCAAGTAAGGCCATTGCTTGCTTTGCAGTCTCGATTGCTCTACTAGTGAATAGTAGATGTCTTGGTTAGCTTGGAACGAAAAAAAAAATTTTTTGGGGAAAAAAAAAAAAAAAAGTTTTTGTGAAAAAAAATTTTTCGAAAAAAAAAAAAAAAAAAAAAATTTTTTTGGATGCCTCGGTCTTCTATTTGTTTTGCTTGGGTAGATTAGGAAAAAAAAAAAAAAAAATTTTTTTGTTGGATGCCTCGGTCTTCATATTCTTTCTCGGCTATTTCGAAAAAAAAAAAAAAAAATTCCGGGAAAGAGAAAAAAAAAATTATTTTTTGTTGGTTGCCTCGGTCTTCATGTTCTTTCTCTGGTATATGGGAAAGAAAAAAAAAAAAAAAAATTTTGGATGCCTCGGTCTTCTTGTTCTCGGTTGGATTTATCGAAAAAAAAAAAAAAAAAAAAAAAAAAAAAAAAAAAAAATTTTGATGCCTCGGTCTTCTTGTTCTTGCTTTGGTATATCGGAGAAAAAAAAAAAAAATTTTTTTGGATGCCTCGGTCTTCTTGTTCATTCTTCGGTATATCAAAAAAAAAAAAAAAAAAAAAAAAATTTGAGACTTCGGTCTTCTTGTTCTTGCTTTGGTATATCGGAGAAAAAAAAAAAAAAAAATTTTGGATGCCTCGGTCTTCTTGTTCATTCTTCGGTATATCAAAAAAAAAAAATTTTTTT
>NW_026775895.1:7500-10000 GCF_030987335.1 Cornus florida | reverse complement strand
GCCCATTATGACTCCTCGCCCGCACGCTTAAGCACCCCCGCGTGCACGTGGGCATTGTGTGCTAAAAAATGAAGTTTGGAGTTTGGGTTTGAAAATTTTATGGGAGCTTCCTAGAAGCCTAAGAAATGCTTTGCTCGAGACGGATTTCGATTTGGAGGTCCCCCGAGTTAAGTTTGCCCTTTATGACTCCTCGCCCGCATGCTCGTGCACACCGGCGTGCACGTGGGCATCGTATGCTAAAAAATGAAGTTTGGAGTTTGGGTTTGAAAATTTTACGGGAACTTCCTAGAAGCCTAAGAAATGCTTTGCTCGAGACGGATTTCGATTTGGAGGTCCGCCGTGTTAATTTTGCCAATTACGGCTCCTCGCCCGCACGCTCGTGCACCCCGACGTGCACACCGGCGCGCACGTGGGCATCGTATGCTAAAAAATGAAGTTTGGAGTTTGGGTTTGAAAATTTTACGGGAACTTCCTAGAAGCCTAAGAAATGCTTTGCTCGAGACGGATTTCGATTTGGAGGTCCCCCGAGTTAATTTTGCCCATTACGACTCCTCGCCCGCACGCTCGTGCACCCCGGCGTGCACGTGGGCATAGTATGCTAAAAAATGAAGTTTGGAGTTTGGGTTCGGAAATTTTATGGGAGCTTCCTAGAAGCCTAAGAACTGCTTTGCTCGAGACGGATTTTGATTTGGAGATCCCCCGAGTTAGTTTTGCCCATTATGACTCCTCCCCCGCACGCTCAAGCACCCCCGCGTGCACGGGGGCATCGTATGCTAAAAAATGAAGTTTGGAGTTTGGGTTTGGAAATTTTATGGGAGCTTCCTAGAAGCCTAAGAAGTGCTTTGCTCGAGACGGATTTCGATTTGGAGGTCCCCCGAGTTAATTTTGCCCATTATGACTCCTCGCCCGCACGCTTAAGCACCCCCGCGTGCACGTGGGCATTGTGTGCTAAAAAATGAAGTTTGGAGTTTGGGTTTGAAAATTTTACGGGAACTTCCTAGAAGCCTAAGAAATGCTTTGCTCGAGACGGATTTCGATTTGGAGGTCCCCCGAGTTAATTTTGCCCATTACGACTCCTCGCCCGCACGCTCGTGCACCCCGGCGTGCACGTGGGCATCGTATGCTAAAAAATGAAGTTTGGAGTTTGGGTTTGAAAATTTTATGGGAGCTTCCTAGAAGCTTAAGAAGTGTTTTGCTCGAGACGGATTTCGATTTGGAGGTCCCCCGAGTCAATGTTGCCCATTATGGCTCCTCTCCCGCATGCTCAAGCACCCCTGCGTGCACGTGGGCATTGTATGCTAAAAAATAAAGTTTGGAGTTTGGGTTTGGAAGTTTTATGGGAGCTTCCTTGAAGCTTAAGAAGTGTTTTGCTCGAGACGGATTTCGATTTGGAGGTCCCCCGAGTCAATGTTGCCCATTATGGCTCCTCGCCCGCACGCTCAAGCACCCCGGCGTGCACGTGGGCATTGTATGCTAAAAAATAAAGTTTGGAGTTTGGGTTTGGAAGTTTTATGGGAGCTTCCTAGAAGCTTAAGAAGTGTTTTGCTCGAGACGGATTTCGATTTGGAGGTCCCCCGAGTCAATGTTGCCCATTATGGCTCCTCTCCCGCATGCTCAAGCACCCCTGCGTGCACACCGGCGTGCACGTGGGCATTGTAGGCTAAAAAATGAAGTTTGGAGTTTGGGTTTGGAAATTTTATGGGAGCTTCCTTGAAGCCTAAGAAGTGTTTTGCTCGAAACGGAATTCGATTTGGAGGTCCCCCGAGTCAATTTTGCCCATTACGACTCCTCGCTCGCATGCAATATCTACTCCTGTCAGAGCTGTGGTTTTACTTAAGACTACTATAGGGGGGGGGGGAGTTCTCAGCACCAAGAGCTGCAAGTAAGGCCATTGCTTGCTTTGCAGTCTCGATTGCTCTACTAGTGAATAGTAGATGTCTTGGTTAGCTTGGAACGAAAAAAAAAATTTTTTGGGGAAAAAAAAAAAAAAAAGTTTTTGTGAAAAAAAATTTTTCGAAAAAAAAAAAAAAAAAAAAAATTTTTTTGGATGCCTCGGTCTTCTATTTGTTTTGCTTGGGTAGATTAGGAAAAAAAAAAAAAAAAATTTTTTTGTTGGATGCCTCGGTCTTCATATTCTTTCTCGGCTATTTCGAAAAAAAAAAAAAAAATTCCGGGAAAGAGAAAAAAAAAATTATTTTTTGTTGGTTGCCTCGGTCTTCATGTTCTTTCTCTGGTATATGGGAAAGAAAAAAAAAAAAAAAAATTTTGGATGCCTCGGTCTTCTTGTTCTCGGTTGGATTTATCGAAAAAAAAAAAAAAAAAAAAAAAAAAAAAAAAAAAAAATTTTGATGCCTCGGTCTTCTTGTTCTTGCTTTGGTATATCGGAGAAAAAAAAAAAAAATTTTTTTGGATGCCTCGGTCTTCTTGTTCATTCTTCGGTATATCAAAAAAAAAAAAAAAAAAAAAAAATTTGAGACTTCGGTCTTCTTGTTCTTGCTTT
>NW_026775894.1:0-135000 GCF_030987335.1 Cornus florida | reverse complement strand
AGGACCCTTTGTGAGCTCTTCCTAAACTCAATCTCTAGTTAAATCATCGGCCCGCGTGGAGGCTTGTTTTTCAATTTCTAGATAAATCGTGAACCTGCGTGGAGGCATTTTATTTTTCTTTGCATATTATTGAAAGCATGGGAGTATGGGATTATTGTATGTGGAGGAAGTTTGTTGATTGAATTGTTGCGAAGGTGAAGTGATTGTTTGTTAATTGTTGCTTGTTTGTGTTTTGTTGTGCATGCATGGGTATAAATCATTGAAACCTACTCTTGTCTCACTTGATTCTAATCTTAAATCCGTTATTCGTAATCCTAGGGGAAGAGGTAGTTCTAGTCAATTCATTTCATCAATGGAAGACCATCATGAAGACCATGTGGAGGACCTTGGTCACATAGACCAACAAGGTATCCTCCATCCCAATGTGCATCATGACAACATGTAAGTTCCATTAGGCATGCCGAGGCCATTCACTTACCAACCACAACAACACGGCGAAGTTCCATTGGGAATGTCGAGGCCAATGTTTGCTCCACAACCTCCCATAGTACGAGGTAATCAAGGTGTTTATGTTGCACCACCAATTGTGAATCCACCTCTTGCTTTAAGAGATCACTATGTGCCGAATGAATACAATGCACCCACTTGCATTCAATTGCCACCATTTAGAACACATCACTATGAGATTAAACCGTAAACCATTCAAATGCTTCCTAACTATCATGGACTTCCAAGTGAAGAACCGTATAAGCATTTGGATGAGTTTCTTGAAGTATGTTCCACCGTGAGATACACGAACATGTCGGAAGAAGTTTTAAGACTTAAAATTTTTCCATTCACCCTTACAGACAAGACAAAATATTAGTCCAACAATCTTAGGCTTTTTTCAATAACTTCTTGGGCAAAAATGCAACAAGAGTTCTTGAAAAAGTATTATCCGGTTTCTAAGACTAATGCCATGAGGACCTCAATTCGAGAGTTTTCACAAGGGGATGGAGAAATGTTTCATGAGGCATGGGAAAGATTCAATGAATTGCTTAGGAAATGTCTACATCATGACATGCATAAGTGGCAATTAGTCCAATACTTCTTTGAAAGTTTGCCGGATAATCACAAAGGTATGGTTGATGCATCAATGGGTGGTTTTATTCTTGATAAAAATGAAAATGATGTTTGGCGTCTCTATAAAAGCATGAGTGAAAATTCAATGCATAGATCATTATCTTCCAAGAATGGTAGAAATTCAAGTGGAAGGAAGAATGTTGGCTTATATCAAGTCGACAATTCCAATGAAATAGCCGCCAAGATGAAATCTTTATCTCAAAGGTTTGATCAATTCTTGATCAACCAAAACTCAGCAAATCAATTGTCTTCTTCCCCTGACCATTCTCATCATTCATCTAATAAAACATGTATGACTTGTTCAAGTGTTTTACATTCTACTTCCAATTGTCCCAATGGACATGTGCAACGTGAGCATTATAAACAAGTCAATGCAACATTTGTTAATCAAGGGAACAATCCTTATGGCAACCATTACAATCCTAGTTGGAGGAATCACCCGAACTTCTCTTGGAAAAGCCAAGGGGAAGGCTCAAACCCTCCCCAAGGTGGTTTTCAAGGGAAGTATATTCCACCTCCAATGCAAGGCCAAGGATCCTAAGGTCTTAGATTATATTAATCACATGGAAATCAATTCTCTAATTCTCATTTTCCAAATCAATCATATTCTCAAGGAAATTCTAGGAGTCCCGCTTTTGAAGAGAAAGTTTTGACTGCTTTAGGCATTTTAGAGGCGAACACTCAATTGCTTCATTCTTACTTTCAATCCATTGCAAAGCTAGAAACCCAAGTAGGGCAAATAGCAAGCACCCTAAATGCTAGAGAGAAAGGAAAAATGCCTTTGAATGCCCTACCAAAGCAACAATGCGTTGTGGAGACTTATTCCTCATCGAAAGGTCACACAATTGAGCATGTCAATGCGGTGACGACCTTAAGAAGTGGAAAGATTGTGGACAACCAAGTGGGTATGTCCAATGAAGAGAGTGAACCGGTGCAACCATAAGTTGACACCCGTCCCGTTTCCCATCCTATTTCTCCTTCATTGCATATGCATGATCGTCCAAATGAGAAAGTGTTGAAAGAAAGTGATTTGAAAAAGAAAGATTTGCAAAATGATTTCAAAAATTCTTGTGTTGAAGAAACTTCAAAGAAAAATTCTGAAAAGGTTTTTAAACCAAAAGCTCCATTTTCGGATGCCTTAAAATGGTCCATTTCAATTAACAAGCAAAAGGCCAAAACAAATGAAATCATTGATGTGTTTAGGCAAGTAAAAGTAAATATTCCAATTTTGGATGCAATTAAACAAATTTCGGCTTATGCCAAGTTCTTAAAAGATCTTTGCACCCAAAAGAGGAAGAACAAAAGCCAAGCACCTAGGAAAGTGGTCTTAACCGAGCAAGTAAGCTCAATTTTGCAGCGTAACACTCTTCCGAAGTTTAAGGACCCTGGTTCACCTACCACTTCTTGCAACATTGGTGATCATGTCATTAATCGGGCTCTCCTTGATTTAGGAGCAAGTGTTAACCTTCTTCTATACTCGCTGTATGTCAAATTAGGCTTAGGAAACTTGAAACCGACATCGGTGGTTTTACAACTCGCCTACCGATCCATCAAAAAGCCTAGGGGTATCATTAAGGACGTATTGATCAAGATTAATAAATTCTTCTTACCTGTTGATTTTGTTGTCATTGACACGGAACCGGTCCCAAATCCCAAGAGCAAAATTCCCGTTATCCTTGGTCGTTTTTTCTTGGCAACCGCAAATACCAACATTAATTGTAGGACGGGGATAATGAAGATCTCATTTGGCCATATGAAGGTGAAGTTGAATATCTTCAATCCAACCCCAAATTCATTTGACAAGCATGAAGAAGTGAATGTTGTAGAAAAATGTTTTGAAAATGAATGTGATAAAATTGATTCTTTGCTTGGAAATGGAACTTCAAAAAGCTTATCTTCGACCTTGAATTCCAAAAATGTAGTTTCAAAAACTTGTTTTGAGAGGGCATGGAAGCCCAAAGATCATTTTGACCAAGGACCAACAATCTTTTTTGAACCTAATTGGTCGTCGTTCTACCACAAGCTTAAGAGTGTGCAGTGCATTGAGAAGTGAGGGCCAAGTTTTACATTTATAAAAGCCACTACTACCTTCACTAAAAATATAGTTAGGGCGAGTAGGGATCGTCCCAAGGGATTGTAAGAGTTAAAAAAGGTTGTGGAATTGCAACTAGGGTTCGTAGGTTGAATGATCAAACAATTGGTTGGTTGGTTGTTTAAACTAGAGAGCAATGTAAACTAAGTAATAGAATGCAATAAAGAGTAAACAAAAGAGAGAGAGAGAGAGAGAGAGAGAGAGAGAGAGATTCTTGGGGTTTAGAGATCACCACCAAACAATGCATTTCTATACCATTAACAAGTGACTAAAGAGGGCAAATGGTGTGTTGCAATAATGATGTGTGTGTGTGTGTGTATAAGGTTGATTCAATTAGCAAGGATGACTAGTTAAGCATATAATGTCTAAACAACATGTGAAAGGCATAATATATCTAAGCAATGAAGTATATATTGTCTAAACAACATGTAAAAAACACAATAGATCAAAACAAGTCATTAATCATTTCTTTAAGCTCACAATCCAAATACACCACAAGGTTAGAGACATATGCTACTTGCATTCAAAAGTATGGAATATCAAACAACAAGCATGGATTGTCCTCCCATTTAACACTACACTATAACTACACTGTTAGCATGAAAATAAACTAAGGGAGAGGCACAATCCATCAAGAAATAAGTATGAACCATCAAGAAAATAGCAAGAGCATTCCATTAAGCACTATGTTTTGACAATCTCTAGATCTATAGCATCAATACACATAGATATGCATCAATAACACAAAATCTAGAGACAAGCACATAAATCATCTATTCTAGCATACATAGACATATAGATAGAATGAAATGATCAATTGGAAGCATTAAAACATATAAATCATTGAATAAATAAGATATATATATATATAGTAAAGTGTCAAAACATTAATTACAACACTAATCCCTCAATAATACACAAGATTAAGGTATAGAAGCATGCTTGGGGCTAACTCTAGCCCCAAGAGGATGTCTAGCCACTCATGGTGATGTTGCTCCAACCCTCAAGGGCTAACTCCATGGAAGAAATCTGCTCTTTGTTGATAAAGAACCCCCACCTTTGTGTCTCTAGCCTCATTCTTCTTTTCTTCCTCACTAAGACTTGCCTCCATTTGAAAATAATCCCTAGAATTGTATATCTCTCAAAAAGTGCATCATATTCCTTTTATAGGTAGGTCAAGTGACATACAAAATGAGCTGGGGTCGTGCAAAGAATATTCGCCAATGATTGGATAGAGGACGGATTAAATAAGCTGGCTTTTTAACTTTTTCGCACTGGAGGAAGTTCGATCGATCGAACCTTGGACTTGGATCGATCGAACTTGGCTGAGATCTATTGAACTAAGGCTGGATCGATCCAACTGGTTGTGCTTTTCGGGAAAAGACAAATCTAAGATATTTTGGGAGATATTTTGGGGAAAAGGACAAAAGTGGTTAGTGGGGTGGTACAAATGGATAAGATCAATCATTTGGATAAGGACAAAGGTGTTCGATCGATCGAAAGATGGTGTTGGATCGATCAAACTTTAGACTTTCTGCTTTGGGTTAAGGTTTGGATCTATCTTGAAATGCTGAGATTGATCCATGTTGGATCGATCGAACCTTCATCTTAGATCGATCAAAAATCTTGGATTCCACCATTTTGCTCCTTTTGCTTCTTTCTTTCTCCACTTTGCTCCTTTCTTTGTTTCATCTCAGAATTGCTTCCTTTTTGCTCTTATTTGGCTGAGTTAGCTTATTTTTGAGATAAGTGCCTAAAAATGGAAATAACATGAAATCAATCTAAAACGGTAAAGTAAGATAGATAAAGGTACTAGTATACCTAAGCTTAAGGGGTTAAATACGCACTTTTCAGTGCTCATCACTAATCCAACAAGTTCTTTAGGGAACCATTTGTTAGATGGAGTTCAAAGTACCTATCACCCCATTAAGGAGGGGATGCACTACAAGATGTTTGTTCTGGGCTAAAAGAGCCCCACGTTTTGCTAGAGAGGTTAAAGACTAGTGCATTTCGTACGGTTTCATACCCCTATTTCTTCCTCATTTCTGTTTTAAATTTCATTTTTTGCGAAGTCTAGATATTTGTTTTGGGTTCATATACATTGCTAGGAACTGTGATTAGGATTGCATGCACTTTCATGTTGAAAATGGACATTTTGTGTCTGTTTGATCGATCTTAAAAGAGGTTCGATCGATCGAACTCCATACCCGCATCCAAATCATCTCTCTGTTCAATCGTGCGAAGAAAACCTGCATATTTCAGCCTTCTGTCCCATCGTGCGAACTTGTTCCTAGATCGATCTTAAGTTCTTCGATCGATCCAGCTTTAACTTGGATCGATCTGCAATTCCAACACTTAGAAAAAATTTGAACCCTCTGAAATAGGCCTCTCTGTCCTATCGTTCGAACATGTATGCAGGTTTTTGCATGTTCGATCGATCGAAGCCTTTCTGAGATCGATCTTGGATTGATCGATCTATACTTTTTAACTTTGACTTTAACTTTGAATTTCAAATTCATAAAATTTTTAAAATTTGTTAAAAATACAAAAATATTTTGATTTTTGTTTATTTTATTTTATTTTTCAAAAACTTAAGAAATATTTTTATTTTACTTTTATTTTAATTTTAATTTTTATATTTTTCAAAATTCCAAAAATATTTATTTTCTTTTATTTTTACTTTTTATTTTTATTTTTATTTTATTCTATTTTATTTTATTTTATTCTCTAAATAAAAAAAGAAAAAAAACAATCTCTCAAAAATATTTTTCATTTCTTCTATTTTATTTTCAAAAAAAAAAAAATCCAAAAAAATTTTAAATAACTTTAAATTTTAATTTTTCTTAATTTTTAATTTTTAATTTTCAAAAATTCAAAAATTTCAAAAGTACTTTTGTCATTTAGTGAGGAGAGATTGGTATAAGTTCGATCGATCGAACTGAAGAGGGAATGTTTTTAAAAATAGAACCCTAGGGTTAAATCGATTTGCAACCCTAGCCATCTCCCACCGCTACATACCAACCTCTCCCACCTTCAGCGAGTGCTCTGGCGACTTCACCAAGCTTCGAATCTTCATCCCATCTCGGATTTCATCTCTCTTTCGAACTCCACTTCTCTCTCGGTTGTGGTAAGCTTCAAGTCCATTCTTTGATGTCGAGTTTCAATCTCGTGTTATCCATGGTAGATCTAAGTTTCTAAGATTGAATTCATGCCATATTTGAAGATTCCAAGTTTGTGTATATATATGTATATATATGTATATCGATTTATATATATTTGATTTCAATTTCGTATTTGGGGGTCACGGGCCAAGGAAAGTGACTAATTTTAGTTGTGTTGTTGTGTTGAAGGGCCTACGAGCTTGCTCGGGAGGCCCTCGTGCCATCCACGTCACAGATCTGTGGCTTTTCAAGTTTTTCACAGCAGTTCGATCGATCGAACTTTTCTCAGATCGATCTGAGTGAGATCGATCTCACTTATTCAAGATCGATTGGATTGATCTCACCAATTTTGTGATCGATAGAACTTTACAGATTTGCATATACACTTCACACACCATCTTTTGTGATTCCATGCTATCTTATACATGCCCAATGCTAGTGTTTTCCACGTTGGATGCTTTTCATACTTATACTGTGTAGCATACTTCACTTAATGTTACTTATTCCTTATGACTTGCATAGATTTATGTCTATTACACTGTGTTGTCTATCTTATTTGACATACATGTTTCTATGAACTGTGCTTTAATTCTTTATACTAGTACTGACTTCCTTTGCAAGTTTTCTTTTCTTTTTGCAGGCCATGAAGCGAGTAAAGACTGTCACCAAATGACAATATCAGCGGCGAGTGAGGCTGAGGACAGAGGAGCCAGGAGAGACCTCTCATATTCAGGAGCCACCTGCATCTCCAGCTCAGTCCTCATCAGACAGTAGATTACATTCTTTTGCTTCTGCATCGTCTTCATCAGCACATGATGAGGCTGAGCATGCACCAGCACCATCACCTCCACCTGCACAGCCTGGCCAGGTCAGGGATAGACCGCTGCCTAGATACTCACGCCTTTTAGTGGCGCATGAGTCGATATTCAATATTGATTTCTTTTCTCGATCTGTTCTGACCCGAGCCGCCTTTAACGATATTGATAGCCGGGGCATTTCAGCCATTCTAGCCCCTGTCACATACTCGGTTTACCCGAGGTTGGTCCGGATGTTCTTCCAGAACCTCTAGCCTACCCCGAGTAACCCGGCGGAGCTGCGCACTTCAGTTGATGGCCATCTCATTAGAATTATAGTTGAGACTCTGGCCAGATCTTCCAAATGCCTACATGTTTGCCCTCCCGATCTTCAGCTTGACTATCCCCAGATGTGGAGGCCGTCTGATGCAGACATGGCGGTAGCACTTATAGGCCATTACAGTGAGGGCGACATATTTGCTACTAGGACCTATTTGCCCGATGATCTATGGTTTTTCGATTCGGTGCTATACCGAAATGTATTCATGGCCGGCCACAAGATTCAGAGACGTGACGACTATCTGGTGGCCCTATATGCATTCTATACAGGGCACTGGCTTTTTATTCAAGCCCTATACTGGAGCGTCATGATGAAGTTCTATACAGATCATATCAGCAAGGCTAAGCCCAAATGGGCTAAGTTCCTTCCTTTTGGCCATCTTATTACTCAGATCTTGCTGGACCAGCACTACCCTTTTCACTCGCATGAGCGGCTTGAGTTTGGAGCCTGCCTTTTTTGAAAGAAGGATTGGAACAAGGCCTACAATACCTTGATTAAGAGCCTTTAGGAGGATAGACTGATAGCTTCGGAGGAGGCAGCTGAGGAGGAGGAAGAAGCAGCAGCAGCAGCCGTAGAGGCAGACGCAGCAGCAGCAAACGATGTAGCAGTCAATCCGGCTGCCATTCATTTAGATATTGACTTGGAGCAGTATCCTACAGAGGATCAATAACATCACTCTCCAGTTGGCCTGGTCGCCCATTCATATCTAGGAGCAGCATCAGGATGTACACCATTCTCCAGATCCGATAGTACCTAAGGCTCCAGTATAGACACCCAGCTTTGGAGAGTGTATCCAGGCATTGGAGGATACTGTAGTATCCATTCGAGCAGACACTGTCTCATCCAAGTTGACATTTCTTCTCTGCGTACGGATGTCATAGCTGCATTGCGAGACTAATCCCGAGACATCCGCGGAGCGCGTCCCGCCTGCCCTTCCTCCTCTACTCGATCTTTTCATATCTCCTTGTCATTTCTATATATCTGCGATATCTGCCATATTTTGCTGCTGATACATTATTTTTGCGGCCAGTCTATTGGCCTAGATACTGGATGTACTGTGTACTGTACTGTATTTTTCTTTTATATATGCTTTACTTTTGGATGTCATATCTGTGCATTGATATATCTATCTATGATTGACTCCATCAGGTGCATCCCAGTGACTTTAGTGAGAGAGAGTGTTGCCAAAATTTTTCAGGACCACCCTTATTCCTCTCTCACTATTTTCATTTACTATCCCATTTACACTTGCATGTCCACTGTGCACTGTTATTATCACTTTTGTTATCTGATGAGTTTTATCCAAGTGACATCTTTTCAGGAACATAGTTAATCCCAAGTTTGGGGGGGTTACGCCACCCACTTTGGATACTTTTGTTCCGGTCATTCTTTACTAATTGCATTGGTATACTTTCCTTTTGTTCTCTTTACACATTGAGGACACTGTGCCATTTAAGTTTGGGGGTAATGGTGATTTGCAGTGTTTGCTTTTAAATTCAAAATTTTGAGCATGACTTATGTATTTGAGGGATTTTCTATGATTGGTCTATGACTAGCTATGATTTTGATCTTTTAAGGACTATATTGCTTAAAATTTAAAAATTGTTTGACTTGAGAGTCCAATACTCCTTGTATGCATTGTGGATGCCATTTAGGAGTAAATTTTTTGAAAGATTGAGATCATGCTTGCACTTGTGGTCCACATCATCTTGATTTTGTGATTGTTTTGAGATTCACTCTAGGATTCTACACTAGCACAGGCACATACTAACATTCATTTGTGGGGTACATGCTTTGTTGATTATTGAATTGGTTATATCCCAATTGAACTAGTAGTGCATTGAAAGCTTTCATTCTTGATAAAGGTGGATAATAACCCCTTTTTCACTAAGTAGCCGGGATTCTAGCCTCATCAAGCACTGAATTTCTCGCGTCGAAAGGTGGAGGGCCGAAACTCTAGGTTAATAATTGAAATTCCAAAAAAAACAAATGTTGCAAAAATAATAAAAAAGTGAGGACTTCTCCCAAAAGGTGAGAAGTGGAAAATGATTAGATGGAGGTTGTTTTGACTTGTAGCCTAGTTGATTTGAGTTTGTTAGTCCATAAGGGTGTTTGAACGCCTAATGCCCTAAAGCCGTCTGGTTTGGGAGTCATTGACCTAATGCTCGACCTTATGGATTACTAGAAAGCTTAATAGATCAACACATTGCACTATGCTTCCATCTTTGATCCTTAGGGATAGAAAAAAAAAAAAAACCGAGTGAAAAGAATAAGCGCACCTAGAACAATAAAGTTTTAATAAAAGGTCCACTCTTTGTCTTGATGATCGGTACTAGATTTGTGTGATAGTTTGAGGGTAAGGATGTGATTAATTCTTTAGTTGGCTAAGATAGCAACATATTTGATGCTTGTCCACTCAAAAGGATTCTATAGTTGTTTTGATTTGCATGATCATTTTCTTGATGTGTGGAGGATCATACTTGCTTGGTTGATGTTAAGATTTTGGGAGATTGCTTAGAAATGGTTGAAAAATTGCATACTTGAGGTAGTTTTCTGCCAATGCGTATTTACAATATTGGTGTCTCTTTAGAAAGAATAAGCTTAATGTTTGTGGTTATCATTTCTGGAAAACCCTCACGAGACTTCACTCGTCCACTAGGGGTAACCTAGGGGTTTAAAAGGCTTGTTACATGTGCTAAATGCAATCGTGTTCCCTACAAAAGTGGTGTTAACCATTTATTGCTTTCTAGTTCAGAGTTGTATACTTGTTTATTTCATTCCTTTACTTTCTAGTTCATTGCTACGAAAGTGCACATTTAAACCTGTTAAGCTTAGGTATTCTAGGACCTTTATCTATCTTATTTTCCCGCTTTAGATTGATTTCGTGTTATTTCCGTTTTTAGGCACTTATCCCCAAAATAAGCTAATTCAACCAAATAAGAGCATAATTGAAGCAATCCTTAGATGAATCAAAGAAAGGAGCAAAGTGGAAGCAAAATGAAGCAAGTGGTGAAAATTTAGCAAGTTCGATCGATCATGGAATTTCTTCGATAGATCGAACATTGATCGATCTCAACACTTCAAGATGGATCTGAGCTTTTTTGTCCTTATCCAAAGATCCCATAATGTTCGATTGATCTAACTTTCTTCAGATTGATCAAAAAGATTCCATCTTATCCAGTTGTACCACCTCCATCTACCACTTTTGTCTCTTTCCTAAAATATCTCAAAAATATCTCGGATTTGTCTTTCTCCAAAAAGGCACTGCCAAGAAGGATCGATCCAGCCAATGTTTGATAGATCTCAGCCATGTTCGATCGATTACAACAATAGTTCGATCGATCAAACTTCCTCAAGTGCGAATTAAATCAATTTCAGCTCATTAAAAGTTGTCCCATAGTCCAATCATTAGGGGAGCCTTGGTGTACCAGCCCAGACCATTGGGTATGACATTTGACCTACCTATATAAGGATTATGAGCCACTTTAACAAAAGAGGACTCTAGATATAATTTTTCATATTCTTAGTGAGCAAAAAAAGAGAGGAGGAGGCTAGAGACACATTGTTGGGAGTTCTTCCATCTACACCAAGAAGAGGAGCAATTTCTACCACGGAGATAGCCCTTGAGGGTTGGAGGAGCACATCCATGAGTGGCTAGACATCCTCTTGGGGCTAGAGTTAGCCCTAAGCATGCTTTCTACATCTTAATGTATTTCTGAGGGGATTTGTGTTGTAATACATGTTTTGACACTTATATATACATGGATCTTGTTTATTCAATGATTTGTGTGGTTTAATGCTTCTAATTGATAATTTCATTCTATCTATATGTCTATGTATGCTAGAATAGATGTTCATGTGCTTATCTCTAGCTTTTATGTTATTGATGCATGTCTATGTGTATTGATGCTATAGATCTAGAGATTGTCAAGACATAGTGCTTAATAGAATACCCTTGTGATTTATTTGATGGTTCATACTTATTTTTTGATGGATTGTACCTCTCCCTTAGTTTAATAAGTTTAATTTCATGTCATTAGCTTAGTTGTGGTGTAGTTGTAGTGTAATTGCCTTAGTTTCAGAGATGGGAGGACAATCCATGCTTGTTATTTGATGTTCCATGCTTTTGAATGCAAGTAACATATGTCTCTAACCTTGTGATGTGTTTGGATTGTGAGCTTAAAGGAAGGATTAATGGCTTAGTTTGATATATTGTGCTTTTCACTATGTTGTTTAGATAATATATACTTAATTGGTCATCCATGCTAATTGAAACAACCAAACACACACACACACCAATATTACAACACATGTTTTCCCCTCATTTATCCATGCTAATTGAAAATGATAATGTATCCATTTGCTTCTTTGGGTCCTCCTTTACTCTCATCGCGGACCCCATCCTTTTCCTAGTGTAACGACCTGAACCCGTGAGTCCGAATCATTAATCGGGTCCTTACTCGAACCCGAGGTCAGCTAAGTCAATCCCGTCATTTCTAGTGTCAAAAACATCATTCTTAGGTCACAGTTATGCTTCACAATGGCTCAATGCGAATTCCCAAGACTCAAGGTGAGGTATGTTAGGGGAAGTAGGAACAAAATAAAACAAGGTAGCACGGTTCGGTCGATCGAAGTAGAGCTTCAGTTGGCCGAAGTAAGCCCTCCTAAACCGGTCGGTCGAAGTGGCCAACCGGTCGACCGATTGTGATCCCTACAATACCCGAGGCTATCAGAAGAATCGGTCAGCCGAAATAGGCATTTCGACCGGCCAAAATGGTTCTACGAAATGGGTTTCCAGCAATTGAAATGCTGTGAACTTGAAAATGAGAAATTGTGATACCCCTTGATTATAGAGTCACGGGTGATCAAGTCGGAATATAGATCCGAGGGATACCAAATAATTAAGTATGTAAATGAACATAGAATACAAAAGAATAATAAGAAATATTTAAATAAGCTGAAAAGAATTCTAAACAATAATCCTTAAAAAATGCTAATTAAATAATCCTCCAATAGAATCCATAAAATCCTCCAATAATAGAACAACTTGGGATTCCATCTAGTAGACACCTAATAATACTCCAGCTGGAAAATAAATAACCGAACTAAAGGAAAACCAAAACTAAAACATAAGTAGTAGTCCTACGTAGTCGGAGGAGTGAGTGATTGTCTCTGCTCAGAACGATCAACCTCTAAGCCTAGAACTGTCGAACACCTGAAAAATGATAGTGGGTCAGGTCCACGAACAAGTTCTACTCTACTATAATCTAAACAGAAACCCAATACGCATGTACATCCTAGACAACTCAACAATAGCTAAATAGTCCATATATGTATAAGTACACATTATTGGATACTCACTAGATCACAGGTCTGTCTTAACCTGAATAGAAGGTAACATACAAATCGCACATAAAGTGGGATGTATACTTAGACGTACCAGGAGACCAGGTGTCTACTATGTCCAATTATCCATCCTAGGAGATATACGCACCCTAACCATGATCCCGAGACTCAAGCTCATATCACAATACCATAATCATATATATATAAATCCATCCAAAAACTAAGGTATGTCATTCAATTGTTTATTTACCTGACATAGATATAAATAGGACTTAACTTTTATAGTTAATCTATTTCTTTTTAATAAAATAGGTAGGGCTTAGAGTTTTGAACTAATCCATTCCTAATATGCCACCGTCCCATATCGGTGCATATAATCCACAAATCCAATAATTAATGAAGTCGAAATAAATAGTTCATCAATCATAATCCAGAATAAGCATAATAAAAATCTTATATATATATGTCCATATTATGCATCCAATACAAGATTTAAAAATCACGCAACATCATTTAAATTGCTAAAAATAAGATTAAACAATTAAATTCTCTATATCCGTTAACATCATGTAAACTTGTGTAAACTTTCATACTGTTCAAATCATTAGCATATAGATATAAATTATGTATTATGGGATTTTAATATATCATGAAATATTATTTAGAATCCCATTATTAACCCAAAATAGTTCTAAAATCCCAAAACATCCCAACCAGTGCTGAACAAAAAAACTCCAGTATGTATCAAAGCAAAAGAGTCTGCTCTTTTCAAAAGGAGCCTGCTCTTTTAAAAAAGAACTGCTTTTCGACCTGCTGTAGCCTTCCTTCTCCATTTCCGGCAACCTTTAACCCCTATGTTCTCCATTGTTAATGGTCTTAAGGGTCTGAACTATGTCCCGAACAACTCCAGCTTATTATATAAATCCATTATGCATTTGTTTAAACCAATCAAAGCACGAATTCATATAAGAAAACTTAAAATCACGCAATTAAAAGTTCGGTAATATTCCTACTGCTTTAATTTAATTCAACATGTATAATAGATTAAATTTAAAGTTTATTTACTCCTGGAATTGAACAGGCATATAAAGAACACGAGTCAAAGGGAGGGAGTTAGATATAAAACTTGCCTTTGAGATTTTTGGTTCAAAACCTCAAACTCCTTCTTTGTTAATTAATCTGACGAACTTAGTTGCTTCCGCAGACCCTCCGTTGCTCCTGGTTCAACCCACGAGCAAGCTTTAACCACCCCTCCTTGGTTCAGCCCTTGTTCCTAGCCAAGCCCTAATTTTCCCTCTCTGTTTTTCTCTCAAACCTCTCTGTATATCTCTCCGCCTCCACTGTTACATGAATAGGGTCTCAAACCCTTGGCAGACATATATATATATATATATATATATATATATATATAGGCGTATAAAACCTAATTCTAATTATATTAAGAGAAGGAAAAGAAAAATAAAATAAATTATATATCTAAGTCTGCTAGCTCTCAACGTCATAATCCGATATAAATATAAAATCCTAAGACTATATAATAATATATACTGAATATTACCTCTTATTTAACCATTAATTTTTATTAAAAATGAAATTAACCTTATATACATATATACCCATATATATATGTATAACCATCCATGGGTAAAACTGTACCCGTTTAATCTCCTATCCAAATAATTCATACTATCCAAGCCCAACTCCTTAAAAAATAAAATACATTTAATCGAAACAATTAATTTAAAAGTCCACCTAAGCATATAATTTCAATTAACAAATAAATCAATTTAAACATATAATTCAATTCCACCTAAGCATATAATTTCAATTAACAAATAAATCAATTTAAACATATAACCAATTAAACAAATAGCCAAAAAACAAAAATGAATATAAAATTGCAATAAAACCATAAAAGAAAATACCTAGACCATCCTTTTAAAATTAGGGGTATTACATTCTTCCCCCCTAACAAAAGGAATTCCGTCCTTGCGAGCGAATGACATCTTCTTGTTCCCAAGTAAACTCAGCCTCATTGTGGTGACTCCACTGAATGCGCACTAAAGGGATAACCTTATTACGAAGAATCTGATCCCTATGATCGATAATGCAATATGGTGGTTCCATATATGTTGCATCTGGCTGCCACTCAATCTCACCAACATCGATATGTTGATACCGATGCTCATCTAGTAGAAATTTCCATAACATGGAAACATGAAACACATTGTGCACACAATCTAAATGATCTGGAAGTGCCAACCGATAAGCTACAGTGCCAACTCAATCCGTAATCATGAATGGACCAACAAACTGCGGTGACAGCTTCCCTTTCTTCCCAAAGCACATTACTCCTTTCATAGGAGACACTTTGAGTAGAACCGGATCCCCAACCTGAAACTCCAATGCACGAGTACGATGATCGGCATAACTCTTCTGCCCACTCTAGGCAGTGCGCATACGATACCTAATAAGAGCGATCTTCTCAGAAGTATCCTTAATGAACTCAGGACCCAAAAATCTACTCTCCCCAACCTCCATCCAACAAATAGGCGATCGGCATGGTTAGCCGTACAATGCCTCCAACAGAGCCATACCTATAGTCTTCTGGAAGCTATTATTATACGTAAACTCCACCAGTGGCAAATAATCCTCCCAGTGGCCCTTAAAGTCAAGGACACACGAATGAAGCATATCCTTCATGATCTGATTAACCCTCTCGATCTGTCTATCAGGATGAGGATGATAAGAAGTGCTAAGATGCAACTCTGTACCCAAAGCTTGCTGAAAACTCTTCCAAAATCCAGGTACATGATCGGTTGATCAACTATACATCAACCTTCGCAATAGCACGAATCATTGTAAAATAGGGCTATTGGTCGGGTAAGTCGAACCACTGGGACTGCGCTAGTCTATGGCAACCTAAGAGTCTAGAATTGTTCTTAGAATGATAAGGGGTAATAAGGGTTTGTTTGATTGGTTTGTCACTAAGCTAGTAATTGAAGTGCATAAAACAATAAATTGCAAGGAAATTAAAGGAGTGAGATACAAGTAGAAAAGACTAGGGAGATGAATCCACACTACACCCTAAGTACATGCTAGATTAAGGCTAAATTGGGGAAGTACAATGTATAAAATGGTCACGGAATATATAGCAACACTAGATTACCATATACCCTTAGAGAAGTTCATTAAATCATTAAACAAGAATAATCCCTCAAAAATTAATACATTTGAGCTACCTAAACTAAAGTGTAGCCTTCAACATACTCACTCAAGCAAGAACTATCAAGTTTGTAATCAAATGATAAAGCACATGAGGTAGGAAACTAGCATAACCCATCAAAGGAAGTTCCTAAGCAATGGACTATCCATTTTCTCTATCAACATGCCTTGAAAATTATTCATAATCCTATCTCCATTGTCACCATGAAGAAGCAAGCATTATGATTACTACAAGAAACCATCTAAGACAAGATAAATCACTTACAACAATCATTTATAAACATTAGAATTCATTACAAGAAGTAATATGCTCTAGATTATGAAAAAACCAAAAATGATACATCATAATCCCCAAAATAGATCCTAATCTAGAAAATAAGCAAAAGGGGAGGCTTCATCACCTCCCTAGATGAGGTTTAGTTACCCATGAGTGAGCCTAGATGAAGGAAGAAGCAAGGCTTTCCCCTCCATTTTCGAGCTTCCTCCTTGAAGCTTCAAGAACTCCTCCTCCTTGCTCTCTTCTCTCTCCTCTATCTTCCCAAAATGAAGCTTAATGATATATGTGGCCTTGCTTCCCTTCTGTTGTATAGATAAGGCTCTAAAAACCTCCACCAACCAACATCTCCAACCAACCATTAAAGAGGGAAATTAGAATTGAGGAACCCAAGATGCAAGTGGCTGAAAATGGGCCATTCCCGAATGCAATTCTGCCCTAATTTCGAGCACTCGAAATAAGGGCTCGAGCACTCGAAATTGGAGCAGAATGCTCCATTCTTGCCTTGCTCCGCCCGGACCTACTTTGATGAAATGGCCATAACTTTGCGCTCCGAACTCCGAATGACAAACCGTTTGAAGATTTAGAGAGATAATTCATAGCTTTAAATACTTCATGTTTTGGTGGAGATCCAATTCGCAAGGATGGTTGGTCGAAAATGAAGATCAAGGCAGAATTTCATTGCTGCCAGGCAGTTCTGCGCACCTCTGGTAACAAGGCCATAACTCTCTGCTCCGAGCTCCGAATGACAAACCGTTTGAAGATTTGGAAAGGTGATTCAGAGCTCTAAATCTTTCATGTTACGAGGAAAGTCCAGTTCCCAAGTTTTCAAGGTCAAAATGGCGAGAAAAGTTCAGGATCCACTGCTGCCAGAAATTCAGCCTTGTGCCCTTTGATGTTCAAAACTCCACAAAGCCTTGATTTTGCTCCTTTTTTGGAAAATGGACCTGAAAATATATACATACACACAAATGAAGATAATCTACTTAATTAAACAAACAACGGACTTAACTAATGCAATTTAGGGCGCTTGAATATACAGTATTCGGCGCTTATCACACCCCCAAACTTACATTTTGCTAGTCCCTTAGCAAAACTACAATGAAAAACTTAATGAAAAGACAACCATGGGCATGCTACTATAAAAATATCATCCATGGTAAAATGAGATATATACATAGCTCAAAAATAACTTGAAACAGAAAAAGACCTGGAGATGGGGTCATTTGGAAGACTACCTTGCATATATGAAGCATTGATACTAAACACATTTCAACATGCATGTATCAACATCATAGTCCATATAAATAACTCAATTATCATCTCTTAAATGGAAATCAACTCTAACTTCAGTGAAAGTGGATTGGATTCTCAACATGCGGCTTTTACTTTCTTTTCCAATTCCAAGACACGAGTTTTCAAATCACTGAATTCCCTTTTAAATGAAGTCCCTAAGGCATGAATTTATTACAGAACAAAGCTGACAATTTATTGTAACTCAGAAGTAAAACATAAGATGGTTGTGCAATGCTGGAATCCTTTAAGCTTTCTAACCAACCTATGTAGTAAGCG
The DNA here is from genome assembly GCF_030987335.1 of Cornus florida. Lineage (NCBI taxonomy): Eukaryota > Viridiplantae > Streptophyta > Magnoliopsida > Cornales > Cornaceae > Cornus > Cornus florida. Next base: position 117,074 of record NW_026775894.1, on the reverse strand, counting down.
TTAGGCCAACAACTCCCAAACCAGATGGCTTTAGGGTGTTAAGTGTAGAGACACTCCTAGGGCTTAATAGCTCAAGTTGGAAAGGCTACGAACTCCAACGAACCATGTTTATTACCAGTTTATTTTTTGAATGACCGTGTAATGTTTAAGTCCCTTAAGCTTTCTAACCAACCCCTATAGCAAGCGTTAGGCCAACAACTCCCAAACCAGACGGCTTTAGGGTGTTAAGTGTAGAGATACTCCTAGGGCTTAATAACTCAAGTTGGAAAGGCTACGAACGTCAACTGGTCATTATTTTCTTTCTTTCTCAATTTTTTTTTTTTTTTTTTTTTTTTAAGACAAGCAAAAATCATGCCAAATATATTCATCTATCAGGTTCATCAAATCAGATTAACTAGGCCAAGGTCAAGGTTGATCAAGTTGCATGCCTCACAGTTAAGTTTCCAATGTGCATCTGTGCATTGTGAAGCTTAAAAGAGTGTCAAATCCAGTGAGAATCTAATTGAGACATTTATACAGACTAATTTGAATCCACATGATCATTTCAACTCAAATTTTTCTTTATTTTCAAAAATGTCAATTGCTTCTATACACAAAGTATTAAACATATGCTTCATCTCCGATAAGTGTCAAGTTATACTATCATTGCTTAGCAAAAATGTGAAACCAAAAATGTCCTATTGTATCCCCAAACTTGAATGTCACATTGTCCTCAATGTGTGAAGACAAGTGAAACAAAATAAGAGCAAAGAAGGTAAAAGAACAATATTACCAAGTGGAGTGACGAATGCAAAAATATCAATCGATGTGAATGCGCAAACGCGTCCCCCAAACTTGGACAGGAAGACCTGTCAAAACATAACTACTATACACAAGTAAAAGCATAGGCTTTTAAGAAAAATCAAAACAGAAATAAAAACAGTTACAGGAATTATATGGCAAGATAAAAATCTAAACAAAACCCAAAAATTTATGTATTTATTTATTTATTTAGTATTATTATTATTAGTATTATATCTATATATATATATATATTTTAAATTTTAAAAATTAGCTTCTTTTTTTTTTTCTTTCTTTTTTTTTTTTTTTTTTTTTTTTTTTTTTTTTTTAGTAGTGGTAGTGGTATGGGGTGAGAGAAGGTGGAATGCATGGCTGGGTTGGGTTGGTGCCGAGGGTAGAGGGTGAATAGTGAGGGTTGATGGAGCATGCATGGTTTGCATGCATGGTTGGGGAGGTGTGGGTGGTTCGGTGGAGAGTGAAGATGGTTGCATGGGGGTTGCTGGGGTTGAGAGAGAGAGAGGAATGGTTGAGGTGGTTTGGTTGAGAGGGTGGTGTGGGTGGGAGCCGAGGGGTGAGAGAGGTTGAGTGCTCGGGTGGGGAGTGAGAGAGCTTGGGATAGGTTAAGAGGAGGTTCGAGCACTCGAAATGGCTTCTTCGAGTGCTCGAGAAATGAGCAGAGATGGTTTGGGTTGGCATGGGAATGCAGAGGAGGGAAAGGAGGGTGGTGCTCGGTTGATGCCAATGGGGTTGAGTTGGTTTGAGAGGGGCATGCATGGATGGGTTGGTTTGTAGATGCCGAGAGGGTGGGTTTGGGAGGTGGATGCAGGTGGCTCATGCATGGTGGTGCTGTAGAGAGAGAGAGAGAGAGTTGCAAGGGCTCGGGATGTGTGGTTTGTGAGAGTCGAGCAAGCTCAAGCACTCGAAATGCTTCTTCGAGTGCTCGAGAAACCAGCAGAGAGTGAAAATGGAGCTTGCATGCATGGTTGGTTGCAGTAGGGAGGTTGCTTGTGAGATGGTTGGTCGTGGGGATGGGTTGATTGTTGGTTTTGGTTGTGGCGTGAAGGAGGGTGGTGTGCATGATGGCATGCATGGGGAAAGGTTGGTGGGTTTGTGTTGATGTGGGTGAGGGATGGATGGTGTTTGAGAGAGAGAGTGATGCAGGGAATTTTTGAGCACTCCACAAGGGAGCTAGAGTGCTCGACAATTAGGCAGCGAGCATACTAAGGAATTGGTGAAGCTTCGAGCACTCGAAGCTTGGTCTTCGAGCGCTCGAATTGGAGACAGTGGCTGCGGGATGTTGGGCTGAAAATTTAGAGCACTCTAAATAGAATTTAGAGTGCTCTAAATGAAGGCAGTGAGCTTGGGATTGATGGTTCACATTTAGAGCACTCCAAATGGGAGTTAGAGTGCTCTAAATGAAGGTAGTAGGCTCATGGAATCTTGGTTAAAGCCTTGGAGCACTCGGCAGTGAGCATTGAGGTTGAGAGATGAATTTTTGCATGCATTGTAACATTATGTGCTTCATTCTTATGCATTGTGAATGTGAAAATGATCAACTGAGAGCTGAAGAATTGATAAAACCTTGCAATATGCTTCTAAATCAATGCATGGATAGAATAGTTTCACCTTGCATACATGGATAGAAAGTGAAACTTGGCATGGAAAATTATGAAACTTGGCACACTATTCTAATGCAATGCATGGATGGACTTGTGGAAATTTTTTTTTCAAAAGCTTTGCAATTGCAGGGATGGAAAAATTGCCAAGCTCTAAGCTTCAATGCAATGCATGGAAAATTTTGAAATTTTTTCAGACTGAGCAATTTTTCCCCAATGCTTGGATGAATTTAGGAGAAAAGAAAAAAAAATTGAAATTGCACATCATCTCAAATGCATGGAAATTTTTTTAAAACTTAGCAACTCCATTTTAATTCAATGCATGGAAAAATTTAAACTTTGCACTTCATCTCAAATGCATGGATGAAATTTGGGAAAATTTTGAGACCTTGCAACTACTCTCTACTGCATGAATGAATTTAAGAAACTTTTCAAACTTTCGCAACATCACACAAATGCATGGATGATTTTGAGGAACTATGATCCAACAATGCATTGAAGATGAGAGGCTATGCATGTGAGTGCCATGTCGAAAGTCCGAGAAAATTGTCTGATAGAGCCGGAAACTTGCGGGAATGAAAACAGGAGTTGAGAAGGTCTAATAAGCCGGTCTAAAATTGTGAAACACAATTGAAGAGGATTCCAGAAAAATCAAATTTTTGGCTTTTTGAAACCATTTCCCGGAAAATTTCAAGGCTCAGGCAATTGAAAGAAGGGAAGCTTGGAAATTGAAAGAATTGCTTCCCATGAGTGCTAAATTTAACGTCGATAGCTAGACGCACCGAGATCAGGTTAGTCCTCATCACCCTATACCATGTCTCTCAAGAGATTCAAGCTTCCCGAAGTAAGAAAGTTCTTTTGGAAGCGGAAGGAAAAGAGCTTGAAGACAAAAGTTGGAAAGAGGTAATGGAAAGACCTCAATCCACTCTTCATCCTCAATGAAGAACTTTGGATTATGGGGCTGATTTGGATTATGGGAAGATGGATCAAGTGATGGCACACCTAGCAAAGGGTTTTGAAAAATCATATTTAGCACGGGAATGCCCGGATAATTGTCCTTCAAACTATCAACATCCTCCCCACACTTATCCGGTGGTTCAGGCTCAACAGTTTGAGACAACTCAAGAGAGGGAATGGGATGAGATGCAAGCTCCTAAGAGAGGGATACATTTGATGTTGCCCAAGGAAGAGAGAGAATAGGTGGAGGAATATCAAACAAAGAATTTACCTCCAAAATAGAATTGTCAACATCAAAATCCTCATAATTGAAATGAGCTAAGCAAGCTTTTAGAGGATGCTCCATTAAAGGAGGTGCATCAAGCAAAGGATTATGTAGGGGCTGTTTTGGAGTAGGATAGACAATCTCTACATCATTATTTTTCCCATTTTGAGCCACAATTGCTTCATTTTGATGTGGGGCAACAATTTGATCTTCAACCACCATTTCATCATTTTCACATGTAATAACCACTTGATCATTCTCATGATGAAAGTTACTAGGAGTAATCTCATCATTCATAGAATTTTCTTTTGGATTGGCCATAAATTCAAATGAAAATGTTTCCTCCTCTTCATGATTTTTAGCATTAATCCTTTGTTGAATTTGAGATATTTGGTCATCTATCAGTGCACTAACTTGGGACTGGTGATATGGTACCACTTGATTGATAGACTCTACTGTGGATTACATGCTAGCAAGGGAGGCCAATAGTTGATTGTTGGAGTCCATCATTTGCGTGTGCATAGACTCCATCATTTGTTTGTTAGCAATAATTAGCTCATCCAATGGAGACGGTGGAAAAGGAGAAGAGGGCTGGAAATAATGATCATTGGGTTGAAAATTGGCTTGAAAATGTTGCCCATGAGATTGTGGGGCTGAATTTTCCATGTCATGCCACAAGAAATTTTGGTGATCTCCCCTACCCGAGTCATAACCATTGAAGTATGGATCACTACCCGGTTCAGAGAAATTTGCATTTGGTTGCTCTAGATAAAAACCCGAGAATTGTCTCGTTGGAAGACAATCTCTTGTATGATGTGTATTACTAGAGCAAAAAGCACAAAACGCATGTGGTGTGTAGAATTGAGTTGGGAGACAATTATTCTCCATCTAGGAGTAATTCAACAACACACAAAGCAATCAACACAACACTTCATCACCATAACCTCCACATATGATATTCCCTTTCTCCTCAATTATCAAGACAAAAATTAAAATGGCCACGACAAGGACCGATGCTTGGAATTGAAAATACACAATTGAAATAGCCTCGACAAGGGCTTGCAATTTATCTACTTCTAAGCTTAACACATGCACGATATCCACAATTCGAAACTAGAAGTCACGAGACTTACCTGGGGTCCTCTAGACTTACAATTTGCTAGCAATCCCACGGCGAGCTTCGAGTCCCTAGAATCTTACAACATGAAGATGATCAAAACACACAAGGAATATTCACAAGACACAATATTAACAATCAAACTAAAATTAACCCTAGAACCTTGGTCGCTAAACCGTATGCAAGTCCCCGGCAACGGCGCCAAAAATTGATCGGTTGATCAACTATACATCAACCTTCGCAATAGCACGAATCATTGTAAAATAGGGCTATTGGTCGGGTAAGTCGAACCATTGGGACTGCGCTAGTCTATGGCAACCTAAGAGTCTAGAATTGTTCTTAGAATGATAAGGGGTAATAAGGGTTTGTTTGATTGGTTTGTCACTAAGCTAGTAATTGAAGTGCATAAAACAATAAATTGCAAGGAAATTAAAGGAGTGAGATACAAGTAGAAAAGACTAGGGAGATGAATCCACACTACACCCTAAGTATATGCTAGATTAAGGCTAAATTGGGGAAGTACAATGTATAAAATGGTCACGGAATATATAGCAACACTAGATTACCATATACCCTTAGAGAAGTTCATTAAATCATTAAACAAGAATAATCCCTCAAAAATTAATACATTTGAGCTACCTAAACTAAAGTGTAGCCTTCAACATACTCACTCAAGCAAGAACTATCAAGTTTGTAATCAAATGATAAAGCACATGAGGTAGGAAACTAGCATAACCCATCAAAGGAAGTTCCTAAGCAATGGACTATCCATTTTCTCTATCAACATGCCTTGAAAATTATTCATAATCCTATCTTCATTGTCACCATGAAGAAGCAAGCATTATGATTACTACAAGAAACCATCTAAGACAAGATAAATCACTTACAACAATCATTTATAAACATTAGAATTCATTACAAGAAGTAATATGCTCTAGATTATGAAAAAACCAAAAATGATACATCATAATCCCCAAAATAGATCCTAATCTAGAAAATAAGCAAAAGGGGAGGCTTCATCACCTCCCTAGATGAGGTTTAGTTACCCATGAGTGAGCCTAGATGAAGGAAGAAGCAAGGCTTTCCCCTCCATTTTCGAGCTTCCTCCTTGAAGCTTCAAGAACTCCTCCTCCTTGCTCTCTTCTCTCTCCTCTATCTTCCCAAAATGAAGCTTAATGATATATGTGGCCTTGCTTCCCTTCTGTTGTATAGATAAGGCTCTAAAAACCCCCACCAACCAACATCTCCAACCAACCATTAAAGAGGGAAATTAGAATTGAGGAACCCAAGATGCAAGTGGCTGAAAATGGGCCATTCCCGAATGCAATTCTGCCCTAATTTCGAGCACTCGAAATAAGGGCTCGAGCACTCGAAATTGGAGCAGAATGCTCCATTCTTGCCTTGCTCCGCCCGGACCTACTTTGATGAAATGGCCATAACTTTGCGCTCCGAACTCCAAATGACAAACCGTTTGAAGATTTAGAGAGATAATTCATAGCTTTAAATACTTCATGTTTTGGTGGAGATCCAATTCGCAAGGATGGTTGGTCGAAAATGAAGATCATGGCAGAATTTCATTGCTGCCAGGCAGTTCTGCGCACCTCTGGTAACAAGGCCATAACTCTCTGCTCCGAGCTCCGAATGACAAACCGTTTGAAGATTTGGAAAGCTGATTCAGAACTCTAAATATTTCATGTTACGAGGAAAGTCCAGTTCCCAAGTTTTCAAGGTCAAAATGGCGAGCAAAGTTCAGGATCCACTGCTGCCAGAAATTCAGCCTTGTGCCTTTTGATGTTCAAAACTCCACAAAGCCTTGATTTTTCACCTTTTTTGGAAAATGGACCTGAAAATATATACATACACACAAATGAAGATAATCTACTTAATTAAACAAACAACGGACTTAACTAATGCAATTTAGGGCCCTTGAATATACAATATTCGGCGCTTATCAGTACAAAGCTTGAATCCCTGTCTGATATAATAGATAACGGAATGCCATGTAACTTCACAGCCTCAGTAATATAAAGTCTCACAAATTGCTCCGATGTGAAGTCAGTGCGAATAGGCAAAAAATGAGCTGATTTAGTCAACCTATCAATGATGACCCAAATGGAATTGTGATCCTTGAACGAATTAGGCAATCCCTCTATAAAATCCATAGAAATGTTCGCCCACTTCCACTCTGGTATGGGTTGGGGCTGTAGAGCTCCTGGCGGCCTCTGATGATCAATCTTGACCATCTGACAAGTACTACATTGAGAGACAAAAATAGCAATGTCTTTCATCATACCTGCCCACCAAAACTGCCGCTTCATATCTTAATACATTTGTCTCCTCCTGGATGAATAGAAAACTCAAAATGATGAGTCTCAGTTATCACATCCTTCCTCAAATCGTCAGCAAAAGGTACCACTAAATGTCTCTTGTACCTCAAGCCTCCATCAGTCCCAATATAGTAGAATGGAACCACTCCAAAAGCTATTTCTGCAACCTTGTTAATGCACTGTTGATCCGTGAGTTGTGTTTTCAAGACCTTGCGAATAATAGAAGGTGTAACCACCATGCAAGCCATAAAAGCATTAGATAACTCGTCAGCGTTCTTCAATGCATCCCACTCAGTGGTAAATAAAGCAGAAAGACTTACATAGGGTCGACGACTGAGTGCATCTGCCACCACATTTGCTTTCCCTGGATGGTACTGAATAGAGAAATGATAGTCTTTCATAAACTCTAACCATCTGCAATGTCTCATATTCAACTCCTGCTGAGTGAACAAATATTACAGACTCTTGTGATCACTAAATAATATGAAGGACTCTCCCAACAGATAATGCCTCCAAATGCGTAAGGCAAAGATCACAACAGCCAACTCCAAATCATGTGTTAGATAATTAAGCTCAAGAGGTCGTTCCTCCTACATCAAAACACACCCAAGACCTTACAAAGAAGCATTTGTGTAGACAAGATACTCTATCCCGCTCTGTGGAGTAGACAGAACCGGTGCAGAAGTCAACTTACTTTTGAGCTCATCAAAAGCTTTTTGACAGTGTTCATCCCATACGAATCGTACACCCTTTTTAGTTAAATGAGTGAGTGGTCCCACTATCTTTGAGAATCCCTGAATGAACCTACGATAATATCCAACCAATCCGAGGAAACTCCGAATCTCAGTAGGTGATGTAGGTTGTCCCCACTCTACCACTGCCAAAACATTGGCCGGATCTACCGCTATTCCTCTTTCTAACATTACGTGACCTAGAAACTTCACTTCCCGTTGCCAAAATTCACACTTCTCAAACTTGGCATACAACTGATGTTCACGAAGTGTCTGCAACATTATATGAAGATGTTTAACATGATCGTCCTCCAACTTAGAATAAATCAAAATATCATCAATGAAGACAACGATAAATTGATCTAAGTAAGCCCTGAAGACTTTGTTCATTAAATCTATGAAGACTTCTGGTGCATTAGTCAATCCGAAAGGTATGACATGGAACTCATAAGAACCATATCTAGTGAGAAACGCTGTCCTAGGAATATCTTGCTCCCTAACCCGAAAATGATGATATCCAGAACACAGATCAATTTTAGAAAAAAAATATGTAGCTCCCTTCATCTGATAAAAAATATCATCAATCCTGGGCAAAGGGTACTTATTATGAATAGTAACCTTATTCATTTTCCTGTAATCTATATATAGGCGAAGTGAACCATCCTTCTTCTTTACAAACAAAAATTGTGCTCCCCAAGGTGAAGTACTCCTATGAATAAAACCCTGACTAAGCAGTTGCTGAATCTGATCACTCAGCCCTTGCATCTCCACTGGTGCCATCCTATGTGGTGCTCTAGCAATAGGCGTAGTGCCTGAAGCTAAATCAATAACAAAGTCTATCTCGCGACTAGGTGGCAACCCTGGAATCTCTTGAAAAACATCTAGAAATTCTTGCATAATTGGTATGCTATCCAATGACACAGTAATCTCCTCCTCCATTTCCTCTTCTACATAGAATAAATAAGTGCTTGCAACCCCGTTAGAACGTGGCATAATGACGATGTACATATCCTGACCAGGTATGGTAAAAACAACAGACCTATCATAACAATTAACTTGGCCATAGTAGTGAGATAACCAATCCATCCCATGTATCACATCATAAGTGTGCATATCCAGGACCAATAGATTGGCTAGAAATCTAAGTCTACCAATATCTAGTGTCACAGGCCCATCACTCTCATGTAAAATGGCAGTATCGCCTAAAGGTGTAGACATACTGTGAGGTCTATCGTATACTTGCATCGTCATCCCAGATAATACCACAAAAGACTTAGACACAAATAAGTGTGTAGTACGCGTATCAAATAAAACACGATACTATGAACCATGAATAAGAAACATACGCTCAACAACCTAAGGTGCCTGAACGTTTTTAGCATAGGGTCGTACACCCTGCTATAATGCAACTGCTACGGTGCCTGTCTCTAAGGTTGTGGCGGTGCTGGTAAAGCCGGATATGTCTGTCCCTGAATCCGTGGAATCTGTGGAGCGGGTAAAGGTACCGGTGCCTTCTGTCCCTGCTGCACATGCTGTCCCTGTCCCTGTCCCTGTCCCTTTCCTGCTTTAGGACACCTCTAGGACTTTGCTTGGAAGTGTGACTTCTCTATAATCAAACTTACAGAATTGATTCCACAAGTTTCTTTTATAAACTCATTGGTAATCATCCCGTCTTAACCCAACGTACCTATAAGCAAATATTTATTTGATTGTCCAAATACAAATCACTCCACTGTGATATTCCTTTATTATCGCAACAATCACAATCTAAAATAGTTTAATAAAACCATTTATGAAATTATCACAAAAATGCTCTTATGAAACATAATTTAGATGCCAAAACCACCAATTCACTTTATTAAGAACTTCTTGAAACCATAAACTTCCAAAAGAATAATCGTCATATATTTTTTAAAATAATACTAGTGTACGTGATTTAAACAGTACAATACTTCTCATCATACTTCCATTACTACTAGTAATAAATATCACTCTTAAAAGAACATCATCTCTGAGATCTGGTACCTTCCTTCTTGGATGCTCCAGTAACTCCTTCATTATGATCGTCTTCGGGGTCTTCTTCTCCACTTGTTTCAGCTTTGAGCACTACCGAAGTTATGTTAGGTCCACAGTATGGTGGCCAATCTCGCACACCAGAAATCCTCCTTAGCTTATACTTTGAAACAACACTTATTGGAATAAATTCCTTGGTCTTCAATTCTACCTTCTTGGTCTGCCTTCGCAGAGGTCGTCGGAGTAATCTTTTTCTTCTTTATGTCCTTCTTTGCTTTCATTGCAGACCACATCCTTTTACTAGTGCCAAACATTCTGAAATTTCAGAATAAAATTGACATTAGTACGTTCTAAGCGAACCGTAAAGGAATACAATGAATCCTAAACTTAAGCTCTAAACAAGAAAATATGCTACGCGGAAGTTTTAATCCGAAATAACCCTAAAGACACTTGAACCTGGAGTGCTCTGATACCAACTATGATACCCCTCGATTTTAGAGCCACGGGGCACAGATCCAAGGGATACTAAATAATTAAGTATGTAAATGAACACAGAATACAAAAGAATAATAAGAAATAATTAAATAAGCTGAAAATAATTCTAAACAATAATCCTTAAAAAAATCCTAATTAAATAATTCTCGAATAGAATTAATATAAATGAGTGAGCATAAGTTCAGTAGGAGGTGCCTAAGGCACACCTCTTGAGACCCCATGAATCTATATAATGAATGGAAAATAAGAAAGTGGGATTATGCCATGCCAGGGATAAACTTAGTAAATACAATCAAAAATCCAAGTTATAAATGAACTATGTCGTGCAATGGGACGCAATGTCATGTAATATCGCTTCCCATTTCTAAAACCTTTTCCTTCATCATTTCCAAACCATTAATAAAACCTATCCTATGGCAACTGGTGTGTCATGTTATTTCCAATTTATAAAATAACCACCCACAATAGAACGAATCCTTATAGGATAACATTATAAAGAGGGTGTCGAACCCATTGATAAGTACCGAATATTGCATATTCAAGCACCCTTATTTGCATTAGTTAAGTCCATTAGTTGATATAATGTATAGTTTAGATTTATTTGTTTATTTTCGTCTACTTTCAGGTTGGTTCCCCGGAATATGGTTAAAGGAATGATTTTGACAATCTCTTGAAGAAGCAAGCACGACGTTGCTGGGGAGCGTCTTTTGGGCCAAGCTTCTTGAGTCATTATATGTGTGAAGTTTATGGCATAGTGCTCAGAATGGCAACCGCGTCAACAAATTGGCTCGAAGTGGCTCAAGAGAGGAATGAAGGTTTTTGCTGCCAAGCTCCGCGAGCGCCCGCTCCAGGCCCGCAGGTGCCCGCCAGATCCTCCAGAATGTTGCCTTCATCCGCGGGGCCCCGCACTGTCTCGCAGGCCCCCGCCGTAAACCTGCAGGCGCCCACCGAATTATCCAATATCCACCTTCGGGATGCAAGCACCCGCGGGAGCCCGCCAATCTGCAGATAGCAGATCACCTGCTCCTGATTTCAAGCTGCATCTTGTCCCCTAGTCGTTTTGTGTGGTCTTCATTCTTCCTAGGGTTGTTGGAGCTCAAAATTAAGTGTTGGAAGGGAAGATTTTGTGTAGATAAGAGGCTTAAAGCTTATATTGTTGGGCATCTCACATTTATGCTAAGTTAGAGAGAGAAATATTGAGTTTAGAGGGTCTTGTGTGTTCTTGAAGCCTTAGGTGCGAAAATGGAGAAGGGAGCTTCTTCTTCTTCTTCATTCCTTGTATCCATGGGTAACTAACTCCCTATCTAGGGAGGTGATGAAGCCCTATTTTGTAAGCATTGCTTAGTTTTGATTTAATTTTGGGGTAATAATGTATATATATGGCTTTTCCATAAGCTAGAGCACCTTACATGTTGTAATGAACTTCAATGTTTATAAATGACCATTTAGAGTTAAATATCTTGTCTTAGATTGTTTTCTCTTATGATTATATTGTTACATTTTCATAGTGACAATGGAGATGAATTTATGGAAGTGTTTTTATTGGCATGATATGTAGGAAGTTTGATAATCTATTGCTTAGGGCCTTCCTTTGATAGATTATTCTTGATTTCTATTTCATGTACTTTTATTATGAGATTAAGGGCTTGATAATCTTTTGCTTAGTGAGCATGTCTAAGGTTGTATCCTAGTTTAGGTAACCAAAACATGTAATGCTTTGATACGTTATTCTTGCTTATTGATTTCATAAATTTCTTTGAAAGTAATGTAGCAATTTTGTATTGTTGCATTCCATGGTCATATATATATGTTATTTCTATGATATCCTTATGTCCTAGCATGCTTATTGATAGGTAGTGAATTCACTTCCTTAGTCCCTTCTTTATTGTCTTTATCTTTTTACTTCTTAGCACATTATTGTTTTATGCAATTTTCAATTCCAAATTTTATTGACAACCCAAACAAAACTGCATACCCCTTCATCATTCTAAAAGTGATTTTAGACATCTTGGTTGCCATAAACTAGCAATCCCAGTGGTTCGAATTACCCGACTAATAACCTTATTTTACAATGATTTGTGCTATTACAAAGTTGATTTATAATTGACAACCGATCACCCATAGGGAGATGAGTATTTATGTTCCGCTTTTAATTAATCTCTATTGGTTTACAGGTAACTAGTTGAATTGTTGGATTGGTTGTCACGGTTGTAAATTGAACTTAAACTAAAGTAATCAGAGAGAGAAAGGTTTTAAGGCTTTGACTTTACCACAACCTTCATACTATGGTTAAGTATTTCAACTCTGGAAATTTAACAAATTATATTTTAAATGAATTGAACTCAATAACATTCGTCCAATTCAGGTTTTAAAGAAAGATGTTTTATAAAATTCAGTTAACTATAACCTCTCTGCGGTTAGCATGGACTATCCACCTACATACTCTAACTACTTTAACTATTTTATAAATATCCATCTTTCCTAAGCATAGAGTATGAAAACATTCTTTTATAAAAAATGTTGGAACACCATTACATGACCTCCATTCTTATGTCCGGCAGGGTTCTGCCAGATACCATCCCATAAGAATAGGTTGAGAATAGAAAACAAACAATTATATCTAAGACAAGGTACTAACAATTTAAAATATATTTAAAGCATTAAATCCAATTGAGTTGTCTCAATTGCTCATAGTCATGTAATAAAAAACATAATATATATTAAAACATCCCAAAGTTAAGAACAATCAAACCATAGTACTAGATTGGGTTACATCAGTGCCTTAAGAGATGAATTAGCTACTCATGACAATACCGAATATCATCTGTGTTGTAGTCGTCTCCATCATCATGGATGACACTTCCCTTCTCAGGATTTTTACCTTCTAAGGTTATAGAAACCCTAAAAGCTGCCACCACAGTATTAACCTTCTCAGTAGTACGAGAAAAAAAACCTCTTCTATCAAGGCCTATGCCTTCTTTTATAGAAGAAAATAAAGGTTTGGTGGGCTTTTAGGTCTTCTAGCCCATCTGGAATGAGATACGACTTGTAAAAGGAATAATCCCGTAACTTAAATCTGATATGTCATGGACGGCTCGTGCTTTAGGAAGCAAAGCTTGAGCTTTGATGTTTAGGCTTGAGCTTTGGGAACAAGGCTCGAGCTTCATTGAGTTGTTGCTTGAGCTTTAAGAAGTGGTGCTCGATCTTCACTTTGACACTTAGCCAAATTTCTTCTACTATTTTCAGAAGCGTCTTTTCCTTTAACACTTAGAATATTTTTGGGATATATCTCTTTTAACATTGCTCGATCCAAGCTTCATGGGCTCGAGCACTAGGTACTAGGCTCGAGCTTTAAGTACTTAAGGCTCGAGCTTTGGGTAATGGTGCTCGATCCTTGAGGTCTGGCACGAGGTCCTGGGAGCCTGGTTCTTCCATTAAATCAACTCTTCAAATGTAACACCTTGTGCTCAAGCTTGAGGGTCAAGGCTCGAGCACCCTGTAGTTAAGCTCGAGCACCTTGGAGGTAAGGCTTAAGCTCTCGAGGTACGAGGCTCGAGTTTCAATGCCTTATTAATTTTTCTTCTATTTCTTGTAGGGCTCGAGCCTCAAGACTTGGGCTCGAGCTTTGGATCCTGAATTCTTCCAAACTTCACCATTTAAGCTCTCGGCTTACTCTGAATGACCGCTAACGACTCTGTAAGCTTCGATATCAGTCTTTTTATCATAAAGTCTTGGTTTTAACCATTTCTCTGAAAAAATACCTATAAACACACATTAAACATAAATCAGTCTAACAATGGATATAAGTATCACTTTAGGCTTTAACATACCTATATTTAAGGGCTTGAATATGCAATATTCAGTGCTCATCACACCCCTAAACTTACATATTGCTAGTCCCTTAGCAATGCAGAACTAAAAAGCCATTTTCGTGGGAATCACGGTTGCATTTAGCTTATGCAACAAGCCTTTAAACCCCTAGGTTATCCCTAGTGAACGAGTTGTAGTCTCGTGAGGGTTTCTAGTGATGGTACCCACAAACATCTCAAAGCAGTGCCTTAATTGCACGATAAGTATGTTCAAGTAATCTAGGCAACCAAAACCCCTTATGTAACAAGCTTTCAGCTAACGACTCCCAGGCCAGATAGTCTTAGGGCATTAAGTGTTAAAACACACCCCTAAGGACTTAATTGCTCAAACAATCTAGGTACAGACCTGAACTTGATCCTTTTTTACTTCTTTTCTTAATTTTTTTCTATTTTCTTTTATTCACATTGGTGAAGATTTTTTTCCTTTATTGCATTGCATACATACCAATTTTTTCTATATATTGGTTATCAAAATTATCAAATCTACCTGCACATCTCAGTTTAACTCAAAACAAAACAAGACTTCTAGTGTTTACCCCACAAAATTCATGCAAGTGTGAATATGTACAAAGTGTAGCATCTCAGAGATTAATTTCATTAAACAAGGATCATCTTAACAGAGTGGACCACGGGCCACCAATTGATTTCAAAAATTTGCAAGAATCACTATTCATAGTATTTTAGCATACAAATCATGTCTATCCAACATTAGATTGCAAGCAGAATATATGACAATCAATAGACTCAAACTCATGCTTATAACATCAACTATCATATTATGTCCTTGTGTTAGCAAAGTTTAAATTTCTCCCAATTTACCTTACCCCCAAACTTATTATGCACATTGTCCTCAATATGTGAGAATAAAAAAGAGTTAGAAAGATATTACCATACAAGCAGACTAGTAAAGATAGACCAAAATGAAGCACAAAAGGGTAAATAGAGAAATCACCCCCAAACTTAATATGTAATATTTGGCAAAATCAACAAACTCTAACATAAATCAGAGTATCAAGCATATGGAGTAATAACAAAGAAATATCACATGTAGCGCAAATATTAACACAATGGTAGTATAGGCAAAAAGTATCAATATAAATGATAAAGATCAGTACAATGCTTTCAAAATAACAGACTTAGGGCAGATATACAGCATAAAGAAATAAATACATCCAAAAGACTGCCCTGGTCAACAGAAGTGACTATCTAACAAAAGAAAATATAGAAAAGCTCTAGATAGCTAATCTATCTGTGGTGAAGGAGTATCAGTAGATGTAGATGGAGTGGAAGGAGTGCGGCGTAATAACTCCTCTAAAATGCTCTGCTGCGCAGATAGCATCTACTGCAGCACTGCTTGTCCATCCTACAGCTCTGTCACATGTGCCTGTAAAACTTTAATCTCAGCCTGAGAAGAACTCTTAGGCTGGGCTGCAGGAACGGGCCTCCTCCTTGGTGGGGCCTGGCTATCGGAGAGATCTATCTCATCCTCTGTAGCCTTATCATCATGGTCCTCATCTTACCCCACCATCACTGCATCGGCACGGTCGGTTGAAAGAATAGTAGGTGGAGGTGGATAAGGTGGCACATGCAGCATATGTGGCACACCCCGTGCCTCGGCATCCAATCGTCGTCGATCCTCTTGAATCTCATCGTCAACCCCCTACTCCGGACATCTGGTCTTAGGCCTATGCCCCTAGACGTTATTCTACTGAGTGAAATGGTACTGGGTAAAAACTGTAACTGTAGCCTCATTTGGGAGTATGGGAACTCCCGAGATCTCCATCAGGCGAGTGACCAGCCTAGGGAACTCCAAGTTATGGGTAGGAAGGCGTCGGGCCTCTCTCATATCATTACAAAGCTAGCGCAGCTGCATAAACACCAATTGGGGTATAGACACCCAGTAGTCGGCGTGGAATGCACAATGTGCATCCACCATCTCTGTGCATCACCCTATCTTATGTCTGATAGGGTAAACATTGACCACAAGGACCGTATCTAAGAACCAGAAATGTCTCAGAAACTATAACTTTTGGATCATCTCCAGAGTAGTAGAGTGTCTCCCCTAGCCAAGAGCTCTGACCATAGACTCCCTAGAAAGGCCAAGGGGAATCGGTGGAAACTGGCCCTGGAGAGCAGCAGGGCATCTATGGTGGTAGCCCAAAGCTTTCGCTATAGTTGTATAGTCCACTATCAGCTCTACTCCCTCGATAGTGGCTGTGAAGAAATCCTCACCATCATGGGCATCATCGCCCGGATGTAGCAGCAAAGTGCGGTAAAACGCATGCACCAATCGAAGATAGGTAACCTGTGCTGGATGCCACAGGAATCCCGACAGCAGTCGAGCCTATTGATCGGTCAACGACTATCACAATAATAATCAACCCTTTGCAATAGCACAAATCATTGTAAAATAGGGCTATTGGTCGGGTAAGTCAAACCACTGGGATTGCTAGCTTATGGTAACCAAGTTTTTTAAAATTTACTTTTAGTTTGATGAAAGAAGTATAAAGTTGTGTTTGATTTGTCACTTAAAGCTAGGAATTGAAATGTGCATAAAATAATAAATTGAAAGAAATTAAAGAGATGAAAATAATGTGGAGAGGACTAGGGAAGTGAATCCACTACCAATCCTATAAACATACTAAATTGCTATTAACTTGGGAAACAATTTCACTACATGGCAATGATATGTAGCAATACTAGATTGCTACATTATCCTCAAGAAATTCATAGGATCAAGACTTAAGTATAATCCCTCAAAGTGCCACATGCTAGAACTACCTAGATTAGGGTGTAGCTATGACATGTTCACTAAGCTAGGGACCATCAAACCCCTTAATCACTATGGTGATAGCATATGGAGCTAAGAATCAAGATAAAATCCATCAGAGGAAGGCCTAAGCAATGGACTAACAGGCTTCTCATACAACATGCCAATAAGAACTATTCCATAATCTCATTTCCATTCTCACTATGAAAATGCAAGCCATACAATCATGTGAACATATAATCTAAGACAAGATAATAGATTCAACATAATCATTTATATAAATTAAGATCCATTACAAAATATAAAGTGCTCTAAATCATGGAACTACCATATACATGAATCATTTCCCAAATTAAATGAAATTAAAGCATGCTTACAAGAGAGAGCTTCATCACCTCCCTAGATAGGGAGTTAATTACCCATAGGAACAATAGAGGAGGGAGAAAAAGTGAAGAAGCGTTTCATTTTCGCACCTAGAGGACCCAAAATACACAAACCCTCAAGAACTCAATATTTCTCTCTCTCAACTTCACAAAAATGTATATATCCTTATACCATGCAACCATCCTCTATTATATCCACCTTAGCCTTCTATCAACTCTCAATATATGGCTCTAAAGTTCCTAGACAAAATCCAAGAAATCCCCTAACAAAGGGGATAACATTTGGTAGGGAAAGAAGGAGCCATGTTGGCTTGTTTGCTGTCTGGCGGGCTTCCGCGGGTGCTTGGAACCTCAAAGATGGCCACTGGATGAATTGGCAGGCGCCCACGGGGTTGATGAGCTCACTGGATGGTTTGGCGGGCGCTCGCGGATCTGATGTGGGCGACCGCGGGAGCCTGGCTTTAATGCTTTCACCCCTCCTTTGAACCACTTTGGATCGGTCCGTTGACACGGTCTTCATCCTAAGTGCTATGTAGCGAAACTCACAAGCTCGATGAATCACATGGCTTGGCCAAAATGACGGTTCCCAGCAACGGTGTGCTTTGATTCTTTAAAAGTTTCTCAAAACCTCACTTTTAACCATTTTCGGGGGAACCAACCTGAAAGTAGACAGAAATATACAAATAAAGCTAAATATACATTATAAACAACTGATGGACTTAGCTAATGCAAATAAGGGCGCTTGAATATGCAATATTTAGTGCTTGTCACACCCCCAAACTTACATTTTGCTAGTCCCATAGCAAAATAAAAAATAAAACTCTAGACAAAATGACAACATTTGAAAAGCTATCAACATGCATCAATTATGGAGCAAGAAAATACCTACAAAGCTCAAATGTAACTTGGAACAGACAGAAAGTTGAAAATGAGATCATTAAGAAAACTACTTTGCATATATGAAGCCTTGATATATAAAATGGCTAAACATATTTCAAATCTTATGCATCAACATTATAGTCCATATAAATACTTCAATTGTCATCTCTTTAATAGAAATCAACTCTACTTCAATGAAAATGAACCGGATTCCCAAGATGTGGCTTTTACCCTCTTTTTCCAATTTCAAAACACAAGTTTCAAATCATTGAATTTCCCTTTTAAATAAGGTCACTAAGACATGAATTTATTCAACTACAATATTTTTTATTTTTTATTTATTTTTTTATTATTATTTATTTTTTGTATTGTCGTGCAATGCTGAAGTCCTTTAAGCTTTCTAACCAACCCATACAACAAGTGTTAGGCTAGCAACTCCCAAATCAGATGGCTTTAGGGTGCCAAGTGTAAGGACACTCCAAAGGCTTAATAACTCGAGTTGGCAAGGCTACGAACTCCAACGAACCATATTTATTTATTTTTATTTTGTGAATGACTGTGCAGTGCCTAAGTCCCTTAAGCATTCTAACCAACCCATGTAGCAAGCGTCAGGCCAACAACTCCCAAACCAGATGGCTTTAGGGTGCCAAGTGTAAAGACACTCCTAGGGCTTAATGACTCAAGTTGGTAAGGCTATGAACTTAAACTGGCTATTATCAATATTTATTTCATTTCAAAATAGCTTTTTTTTTTTTTTTCATTTTTTATTTTCATGCCAAAGGTCTCTATTCATCAGGGTCATCAATTTAAATCAACTGAGTCAAGGTCAAGGTCAATTAGGTTGTATACCTCACAATTAGGTTGCATACCTCACAATTAGATTTCCGATGTGCATCTGTGCAATGTGAAGCATAGAAGAGTAAGAAATCTGATGAAAATCTAATTGAAGCATTTATACAAACCAACGTGAATTAACATGGTCATTTTAGATTTTTCTTTTATTTTCAAAACTATCTTGGCTTCTATACACAAAGTATTAAACACATGTTTAATTTCCAACGAGTTCCATGATTACACTGTCATTGCTTCCAACAAAATGATTTTATTAATTTACATGAGTCAAGTTAAGGTCATGTGAGCAAAAATGTAATATCAAAAATGTAATAATACCAAACTTAAATGTCACATTGTCCTCAATGTGAGAAGACAAAGAATGAAAATGGAATAGAAAAGAGGGTACACAGAACAATAATACCAAGTGAAGGAGGAAATTCAGTGGCGGTGCAAAAATAAGCCACCTCGTGAATTCCAGGAGCATGCCCCAAAACTTGATTTCAAAAACCTGTCAAAAGACATCTATACACAGCTAATATCATATGAATCTAAAAATGAATAAAAATAACTGCAATTTATTTATCTAAAAACCAAAATCCATGCAAAGCAGCAAAAGAGTTCAGTTAAAAGTTCAAAATAGGAACTGGAAAGGAAATGCCAAACGCGACACCAAAATAAATCTAAAAAGTACTACGAGAAAGAAAAATAGAAACTAAAAACATAAACCACTCCATCATCGGAGTAGAAGATGATCCACCAGGTGCGTCAGGTGCACGGTCAATCAATGTCTAGAGCATGGCTTGCAAAACCTGCTGACTCTCCTAAGTCGCCTTAACAGTGCTCTCAATGTTCTTAAGGTCCATGTGAAATGCATTAAGGCAAGCATTGAGATTAAAATAATCAGCTCGGGTCATAACATCCGGTGGTGGTGAAACAGGAGTAGCCGGAGCAGTAGGGGCATCAACAACAGGGGGAGTCGGAGCACCCCAATCCAACTCATCCCTAATGCGGGCTTGGCGAGACGTCTTAAGCTGCATAGTCCTTATTTTTTTCCTCATGACGGGGTGCTTGGAACCCTGAGTTTTTGAGCAGCCGTGTGACAAGATATGGGAATGGAAATGCCTAAGTGGTGGCATTGCTCGACCTCACCAAGATATGGGTATGAAAATGCCCAAGTGGTGGCATTATAGATCTGGAGGATTTGGTCCCAGACAAGCTGCGGGATACAAAACTAAAGCTCATTCTCAACAGCATAGAGGGCTTGCAAAAAGATCCCCTTACGCTCGGAATGTTCCGGCACATAAAGGACGTTTTTGGCCAGGACTGAGTCCACAAACCACAATCGGCATGATAAGAATGATTTATTGGTGCGGGTGGTTCGATTGGCGGTATATTGGTTGTGGTAGATTTTGCTCACCATATTAGACAATGTTAGGCCAGTTAGAGCTTCTCCATATAGAGGCAAGCCTACATCATCCATTAGCGATGCCAGTGGGTAAGCCAAAGTCGCAGCAAGATTATTAAGGTTAAATTCAAAAGCCTCGCCATCAATGGTCGTCTTAATGATATCCGGCTCTGCACATGAATGGAACATGTTTGCATAAAGCAGGCGGACCACACATGGATAGTAAGCACTAGTGCGTGGCTTGAAAAGAGATTCGAGGCTACGCTCCATCAATTCGCAGACTGCCCATGCCGTGTCCGGATTCTTGTCGAAACCATTTTGGATGTCAAATTTGGCTTCGGTTTCGATTGGCCAATTTGCCCAATTTCGCGTGGGAGCCTTCTCAGAAGGGCTCTCAGAGGAGCAAGCGCACTTTGAAGATGTTTTGGGTGCCATTTGAGTGAAAAAGTTGGTTTAGGAATTTTTACAAACACCTGGCGTGCACAAAAATTGGGAAGAGCGACAAAAGGGTATTAGAGATGTGAAGACCCCAAATTTTGGACAGGCAAATGACAATCTACAACCTCCAAATAGTCACCAATCTTCCCAATATACAATTCTGGCCTCCATTGAACCACAAATTAAAAGAAAGGGAAAAGAAAACTTACCCCAAGTTGAAGACCCAAAAGCTCCCTTCTGCTTGGCAATAGAAGATGATGAGGATAAGGAAGATGGATGAAGGATGGAGATGGAAGGAGATGGATGAAGGATGGAATGAGAGTGAAAGTGATAAGCGCCAAATATTGCATATTCAAGCGCCCTTACTTGCATTACTTAAGTCCATTAGTGGAGCTTAATGTACAGTTTTACTTTATTTGTGTATCTCTGTCTTGTTTTAGGTCGGTTTCCCCGAATATGATTAAAGAAGCGGTTTTGACAATCTTTTCTTGAAGTAGATGCACCGTTGCCGGGGAGCCATTGTCTGGACCAAACCTCGTAAGTTGTCGTATGTGTGGAGTTTGTGCCATAATGCTCATAATGGTAATCGCGTCGATGGATCAGCGTGGAGGGGTTCGCGCGAAGCTTTGATATGTTGCAGTCACAAGGCCTCGCGGGCGCCCACCAAATACCCATCTTTTTGCCTAGTTTCACGAGGCCCCGTTGAGCTCCCGTGGGCCCCCGCCGAGCTCCTACGGGCGCCCGCCAAACATACCAGTAGCCATCTTAGGAAATGTAAGCCCCCGCGGGCGCCCGCCGATCTATAGACAGCAGGTCACTTGCTCCTTAATTCAAGCTGTATCTTGTCTCCTAAGTAATTTTCTGTGGCTCTAATTGCTCTAGAGGAGAGAGCTCGTGATGGAAGGGAGAGAGGGTAGATTTTGGGTGGATAAAAAGGGGTGAGGCTTGTATTTTGCCATATCTCACATTTTAGGACCAAGATAGAGAGAGAGAGAGTAGTATTTTAAGGCTTCTTGAGTTCTAGCTTGTTTAAGGTGCAAAAATGAAGGGTGGAACTTCTTCTTCTCCTTCAATCCTTGCATCTATGAGCAACTAACTCCCTATCTTGGGAGGTGATGAAGCCCCTTATTGTAAGCATGTTCGAATTTTGATTCTATTTTTGGGAAAACAATGTATTTTTGTGGTTGTTCTATAGTCTAGAACTACACTTGATGTAATGAACTGATATTGATATAAATAACATTGTTGAATTTATTTCTTGTCTTAGAATGTAGGGTCTCATGGTTATATGGTTTACATTTTCATGGTGACCATGAAGACGAGATTATGGAATGGTTTTAATGGCATGCTGTTGAGAAATTTGATAGGCCATAGCTTAAGTTCTCCCTTTGATGGTTTATTTTTAATTTTCAGCTCTATGTGCCCTTACCAAGTGATTAAAGGCTTGATGATCTCTAGCTTAGTGAGCATGTATGAAACTACACTTTAGTTTAGGTAGCTAAGCATGTACATCTTTGATAGAATATTCTTGCCCATTGATTTTATGAACTTCTTGAAGATAATGTAGTAACCATGAGTAACTACTTGTCATGGCCATCTATTTATGTTGTTTTTCCCAATTAAATCATATTCTAGCATGTTTATATTATAGGTGGTGAATTCACTTCCCTAGCCCTCTCTACCCAGATCTCCTTCTTCTAAACTACTTACAAATTATTGTTTATTGCATTTTTCAATTTATAATTATAGTGACAAACCAACAAATCTCTACAGCCCTTCATCATTCTAAAAATGATTATAGACACCTAGGTTGCCATAAACTAGCAGTCCCTGTGGTTCGACTTACCTGACCAATAACCCTATTTTACAATGATTTGTGCTATTGCAAAGGTTGATTTATAATTGTGTCATACCTATCAATTTTTGGCATAGTTGCCGGGGACTGCAAATGGTTTAGCAACCGAGGTTCTAGGGTTAACTTTGGTTTGATTGTTAATATTGTGATTTGTGAATATTTCTTGTGTGATTTTGACTATCGTTGTGTTGTAAGTTGTTTGTGAGATTCTAGGGACTTGATGCTCGCCGAGGGAATGCTAGCAAATTTGTAAGTCTAGAGGCCCCCAGGTAAGTTCTTCGACTCTCTAGTTTTGAATTTGTTAGTATCGTGCATGTGATTAGAATTTAGCAATATTAAGTTAAGAAGCCCTTGTCGAGGCTATTTTTCTGTTTATTTTCAATTGCAAGCATCGGTCCTTGTCGTGGCCATTTACTTTCTGTCTTGATAATTAAGGAGAAAGGGAACATCGTATGTGGAGTTGATGGTGATGAAATATTGTGTTGATTATATTATGTGTTGTTGATGTTTGGCCGTAGATCACTTTCCCTACCCACAATCGACTCGCCAATTGACATAAATTCACTTGAAAGAACTCTTAGACGAAACCTTAGGGAATCTATCAAAATCCTCCCAAGCTTTTGAATTAGCTGGATGTCTTAACTCATTTGTCTCATTCACACGTTTCTCTTTATGCCACCACATGTCGAAGGCCGTGTCTTTTGACATAAATAATTGTTGAAGTCTTGATTTCAAAGGGAAGTGCTGGAGAGCATTTTAAGGGATTTTCTTACCCTTACCTTCATGAGGTTTATACCTCGATACACCACACTTTGGATAATTTTCTTTACCTGCATTCTCCTTCCAAAATAGAACACAATCATGTTTACATGCATGTATACAATCATATCCAAGTCCCAAGTCTCGCAACAAGCTTTTAGTCTCGTAATGAGACTTTGGTAACACATTGTTGTTGGGAAGCATATCCTTAAATGCATCAAGCATCATGTCAAATGCTTTATTGCTCATTCGGCTTGTAACCTTCACATGGAATAACTTTAATATTGCTGACAACTTAGAGTATTTTTTACAACCTAGCCACAATTCACATTGTGCATCATTTTACAATCTATCAAAGCTTCCTCCTCCAACATCAACTTTAGGCGAATCTTCTTGTTGTTGTATATTGGTGAAGTTTCCTATTTGTATGTTATCCAACAATTCAAACACATTATCTACATTTCCATCTTCATCGTGGACATTTTCCCTACTGACATTAGCATCAATATTAACATTATTGTTGCTTTGACAGGCCTCCCCATGATATATCCAATTGGTATACCCCTTGTCCATCCCATTACTCAAGAGATGCTGCTTAACTTCTTCAATTTGACGATAAGTTGTATTTTTGCAATGACGACATGGACATTGGGACCTACCGTCTACTTCTGCATGACGGCTAGCCACATCAATGAAGTCGTGTATGCCGTCAAAATACTTTACACTACCCCTAGCGTGATAATGAATCCAAGACTTATCCATGTAACTGCCCAAACACACACACACACACACACATAAAAAGAAGAAGAAAAATGTATATCAAATATAAACAAAAAACTAAATATATATAATTGCAGGTAGGCTCTCACGCGGTCTAAAAGAACGGACTTTTCAACGCACCAAAAGTCAATTAGAAAAATTACACTTTATTACTTTATCAAACCTGACCATAGTTAATTTACTATAATTAGCCAATACATTTATTCAATCTCTCTCTCCTTAATCTCTTCCATCATCCTTGCAATCTCAACCACTACCGCCATAACCACAACATCACAGCCACCATCTTCACTACTACAGCCACAACACAACTACCATATTCATTCTCTAAAATCGGATCCAGATCATTATCTCTTTCTCTATCTTCTTTTTGCACTTTGATTTATTTATTTTTTTGCTCTCTTTATTTTTTTTTTTTACCTTGATGGCTTGACTGTTGGTCTCTTATTTATATTTTATTTATTATTTTTTTCATCGACCCATTATTCCACACTTCATGAATTAGTTTTTTTTTTTTTTTTTTTTGGTTCAAAAGATACCAATTTTTTAGGGTTTGTGAATAAGCACAACCTCTAATAATGGAGTCTCAAACAGAAAGCATATATTGCTTAATTGTGCCATGGAAACAATAAAAGGTCTCTAAATTTGGATTTTTTGGAACTCGATAGCTCAATACTGAAACTGAAATAAGAAAAATCTCCAAATTTTGGCAATTTGCTCAATTTCATTCCCATTTACTTTTTCACGCATAACATTTTCCCTCAAATTTTATGTCACAAATATAATTATGGTAAATTAGTTATGGTTAGGTCTGATAAAGTAATAAAGTGTAATTTTCCTAATTGACTTTTGGTCTGTTGAAAAGTCCATTATTTTGGACCGCATGAGAGCCTTCTTGTATATAATTGAACCCTACAAAAAATATATATAATCTTTCCCTAATAATTGTTAACAATTGAGATTCACAAGCACCGACAACCTTCAACCATACGGAAATTCTAACATAATAATTACAAGAGAAATACATTTCTTCTTTTAAAAAAAAAATGATCAGCAACTTATTATATAATGTCACCTTCATTAATGAAAGATGGAAAAGTAAAGGGGTTCACACTTCACACATAATAGTACATATAATATATGAATGCTAGCTAATTAAATTTGAATTTCGCATAATTATAATTTCAAACTAAAATCTATTAAATTCAAATTGGAGTCAAAGAGAAAATTACCAAATAGACTAAAAGGAAAATTCTACTATAAAACTAAAACAATCATTAGTCCAACTATCTTATATAGAAAAGAGTACAAGTTGTCAAGAAAAAATAAATAAAAAAAAAAATAAATAAAGTAAGAAAGAAAAAATATGATGATGAAGTAAGTTGGACCCATTAAATTCAAATTTCACATAATTATAATTCCAAACTAAAATCTATTTTGTGCAGCCAAAAATCCCTTAATAGACTTCAAAGGCCAAAAATATTTCACCCAGTTCTTGTAAGTGTTATATATTTGTCCAAAACAGTTTATATTCTAGCAATTGTCTATGAAACAATAGAACCAGAAAAACAACAAGTATTACAGTGTAGACTTCTCAAGAAAGTTGAAACCAAATCTAGTTGCAGAATCATTCACTACAAACAACACAATATATATATATATATATATATACATATTGTTTATGATTTTTACCCACTAGAAAACAACTGCTTCACCCAAAAAATGGAAGATCTGAAAAAGAAAAAGAAAAAAAATACAGGTCCTGAACAATTTGGTTCCTTGTGCTTGAAATTTACAGAATATATATATATATATATATATATATTATAACATTATCTTTCCATGCACTATTTAGTAATCTGAAAGCTGCCATCATTTCAGCTCATTCTGCACTCATGGAATTGAAAAGTTCTTGTCTTAAGCTGGGACTGTCAACGGGCACAGGTTGGCCTAAAGCTTGGTGGGATCAGCAACTATATTTAGATCAACAACAATAATTAGACACACTTTATTATTCTAAACTCATTAATAGTCAGTGAACACATTAATGATTTATCAATTCGAATTTATCTCTACTACTGAAATTAACATTTCAAAGATGCTGACAATCCTATCACTAGATTTAGAAAAAGGCCTATATATCTGCAAAAGTTTCATCTACCACTACAAAATCAAACTTCCAACACCAGCAAAAAAAAAGGCAAGACAAAGAAGAGAGGATTTAAAGTAAGTGTTACAGATATCCATGCCTGCTTGGCATTCATTTTGAGTGGCCAAGAGCAGCAGAAAGTTGAAGGTTGAGCTTATATATGGGTGTCGACATTTCCGGTCAAGAACAGTAAACCAACACAACAGTTGAAAACTGATTTTGAAGTCTGGGATGCTATTCAGATTTCATATGTTAATCTAATATATATATAAATAAGTAATAAACATACGTTAAAATAAAAAATAAATCTCTAGAATTATTCTACAAAATATCCTCAGCATTATCCTACAAAATATCACATTTACACATATCTCAAATTTCTCAGCTTCATATTCTATTGCTATCTTTACAATTAGTTACTGGTTCTTTAAATATTTATTATTGAAGTTACTCTTCGATCCTAAAGCTAAGATTCAAAGCAAAGCAAAGTACTAGTAAAAAATACCAACGGGTCAGTGGCCTAGCGGTATCAGGCCCTTACATCCCAAAGGGAGGTCAAGGGTTCAAGCCACCATGGAGGCATGTGTGTGTGAGTATCAACTATGAATTTTTTTTTTTTTTTTTCAAAAAAAAGTACTAGTAAAATGAAAAACAAGAACACTATATAAATATCTAGCACACAAATCCATTTCACTTTACATTCCATGGTGTTAATAGGAGGAGGTAGATAGTGTGAAAGATTAATGCAATCTCATTGCATTTGAGGAGTCAATTTTACATGTGTACACCAACTAATTAATTCATCAATGTCAAAAGAAGAACAAACATATTTATAAATACATAACTCAGAGTTTAATTTGATATATAAGATTACAAATTTAACTGAATCAGTGCATTTCATGTCTCAAAAAGCTTACTTATTACATACACTAAACAATGAACATTGGGCTTCACTACCCAAAAGACATACAAACTCTTATCAACTGGTTTAATTGGATTGCATTGTTCTTTAAGCAGCAGGATATTTAGTCGTTGCTAAAATCAAAAGAGATTGTTGTGTTTCTTAAATTCCAATCAGATGGAAATTGTGGTTTTTACATCATTTGTAACCTGATTTATCATGGAAAAGAATTTAATATTTATGCTTTTAGTTGGTATGCTATATTAAAATTATATATACATTTGAAAATCAGGAGATAGAGCTACTATATCCATATGATCAATGAAAGACCTCTATACATAGTATTTAAGCCCGAGTCTTAGAAAATGGCTTAGGAAGAAACGCAGGCTGCCATGGCTTTCAATTCATCACCTCATTCAAAAACGTTCCCAGAACAATCCCAAGCCCCACCTTGTACATTTACCACATCCAATATCAGTTTCAAAATTTTCACCACCTTACAAACCTGTGGAACACTAGGGACTGACCCAAAAAATTATATGAGGGTGTAACTATTTACCATGAATTTAAACCCGAATTTATTTTACTACCCCGAACAATCCAAGTTAGAAAACCAATCAAGCAAACAAGCAAGCATATACCAAATTATACAAGAAAGTTAATAACCTAGTAAGGCCAGCGCATCCTCCAACTAAAGAAAAAGAAAATTAAACAAATAAAAGGCTTTAAGAAAACATTGCACATGGAGCATTATACATCCACTGACAATATTCAGTATCAATCACAACTTCCGACCAAGTGTAGAGAGATTCACATTAGAAAAAAAATGAAATGTTAAAATGTCATGTTTGCAAACTTGAATTCATACATTTACTACCATTAGCCATAAGCAACAAAGAATCGCTTCTGTAAATGTGACTTTTTTCCTAAATTGAACACAATACAACAAACAAAATAGAAATAGAACCCAGAATTCAAATTATGTCAAAGTGATTTCATAGTGTAACAAGCACATAATGAGTTTTTTAACAAGCACATAACAAGTCAAACTCGTTATATCTCAAACCTGTATTTCCCACAGCGATTCAAACTCAGACCACAAGCCGACACCAGATTTGTAATTTACCCCTTCGATTGTTAAGCCTTTTGCAATTTCGAAACCCTACAACATGTATTTGCATAAAAAAAAGCCTATGGTGAGGATCATTAACCTGAAGTGGGTTATATGAATGTCAAATTGAAGATGGGGGTTCTCTGAAAATCAAAAAAAGAAGCATAATCCCTAAAATTGTAAAAAAAATAAAATGTTGAACCTCATGATTAAGAGTGGCTGTTGGAACGATTGGGTCATTCGGCCTTTGCTGTGGAAGAAGGTGGAAGAGTCTCTGTCTTCTGCGATGGTGGAAGAGGGTGGAAGAGCTAGCCTCTATCTTCTGCGAGGGTGGAAAAGGCGTGAGGGCTTAAGCGGGTTGAGAACTGAAGTCGGCTGAAGATCGACTTTAGGTATACGGATGTAATGATATATTAAACACGTAGCTTGATGTATTTTTGTAAAATAAAATAATTAAATATATTATAATTTTGCTCGCGCCAAACAAGGAATGAAACGCCAAGTTTTGCCGCACAATTTTTTGTGAAATTGGGGACGGGGTTTTTAAAGTTTTAGATACAGGTGTAAAGATTGTGCCAAAAAAGAATTGTGCCAAAAAAGAAGGTTTTAGGGACAGTTAATTTAGACTTTGCAAAAAAATAAGAAAAAAAAAAAAAAAAAAAAAAAAAGAGGTTTTAGGGACAGTTTTTAAGATTGTCACTGAAACCCATATTTCTCGTAGTGATATATATTTATGTCACCATCCCAAACAAAATAAATAATCACAATATAAATAAAAGTAAGTACACATAACAAACAAAACACCACGAAGTCTATCATTATCTATTGTATCATGTGCATTAAACAATACCACTTTTGAGATCAATTTTTCGTACTTGATTTTCACATCTCCCTCTGAATTATCACAACCTGAATGCAATACATAAAGCGCAAGTGATCATCTACTTTCAAAGAAGTAACATAAACTTTTCTAATAGCAAGGATCAGTTTTTCTATAAAAAAATACTATTTACAAAGCAAAGAGCCTCGGTGCACTTCCAATGTATAGTCCACCCAATGATTAAGAGCAAATAATACTAATTTCTTATAATAATCCCGTAACACACGATAAACCAATAAATAAACCCAAAGAATGTAGGTTATAAAATCTCCTCCAATTGATCTTTAAAATATTAACATATTTCATCTCGTTTGTAACCAAAGTCTAGATGGCAACAATCTTCAACTATGCATTCCAACACTACTAATGATAAATATCACTCCAAAACAAAATGGCATCCTTGAGATTCAGTATTCCCATTCTTGGATGCTTCTGAGTCTCCTCTAATAGAATCTTCTTCTGGATCCTCTTATTCACTTTTCACTGCCTTGAAAATCACTGAAGTTGCGTTAGGTCTGCTGATGAGCGCTGAAAAGTACACATTTAAACCCATTAAGCTTAGGTATTCTATGACCTTTATCTATCTTATTCTCTCGCTTTAGATTGATTTCGTGTTATTTCCGTTTTCAGGCACTTATCCCCAAAATAAGCTAATTCAGCCAAATAAGAGCAAAATTGAAGTAATCCTTAGATGAATCAAAGAAAGGAGCAAAGTGAAAGCAAAATAAAGTAAGTGGTGAAAATTCAGCAAGTTTGATCGATCATGGAATTTCTTCAATCGATCCAGCATTGATCGATCTCAATACTTAAAGATGGATCCGAGCTCTTTTGTCCTTATCCAAAGATCCCGCAATGTTCGATTGATCAAACTTTCTTTAGATAGATCGAAAAGATTCCATCTTATCCAGTTATACCACCCCCACCTACCACTTTTGTCTCTTTCCCAAAACATCTCAAAAATATATCAGATTTGTCTTTATCCAAAAAGGCACTACCAAGAAGGATCGATCCAGCCAATGTTTGATAGATCTCAGTCATGTTCGATCAATCACAACAATGGTTCGATTGCTCGAACTTCCTTAAGTGTGAATTAATTTAATTTTCAGCTCATTAAAAGTTGTCTCATAGTCCAATCATTGAGGGAGCCTTGGTGTACGAGCCCAGACCATTGGGTGTGACATTTGACCTACCTATATAAAGATTACGAGCCACTTTTACAAAAGACGACTCTAGATAGAAATTTTCATATTCTTAGTGAGCAAGAAAAGAGAGGAGGAGGCTAGAGACACATTCTTGGGAGTTCTTCCATCTACACCAAGAAGAGGAGCAATTTCTACCACGGAGATAACCCTTGAGGGTTGGAGGAGCACATCTATGAGTGGCTAAACATCCTCTTGGGGCTAGAGTTAGCCCTAAGCATGCTTTCTATATCTTGATGTATTTTTAAGGGGATTTGTGTTGTAATACATGTTTTGACATTTATATATACATGGATCTTGTTTATTCAATGATTTGTGTGGTTTAATGCTTCCAATTGATCATTTAATTCTATTTATATGTCTATGTATGCTAGATTAGATGTTCATGTGCTTATCTCTAGCTTTTGTGTTGTTGATGCATGTTTATGTGTATTGATGCTATAGATCTAGAGATTGTCAATACATAGTGCTTAATATAATGCCCTTGTGATTTATTTGATGGTTCATACTCATTTCTTGATGGATTATACCTCTCCCTTAGTTTAACTAGTTTTATTTCATGTCATTAGCTTAGTTATAGTGTAGTTGTAGTGTAGTTGCCTTAGTTTCATAGATGGGAGGACAATCCATGCTTGTTGTTTGATGTTCCATGCTTTTGAATGCAAGTAGCATATGTCTCTAACCATGTGATGTGTTTGGATTGTGAGCTTAAAGGAAGGATTAATGGCTTAGTTTGATATATTTTACTTTTCACTATGTTGCTTAGACAATATATACTTAATTGGTCATCCATGCTAATTGAAACAACCAAACACACACACACCAATATTGCAACATATGTTTTCCCCTCATTAATTATTCATTAAGTGTGTAGAAATGTTATGCTTAGTGGTGACCTCTAAACCCCAAGATCTCTCTCTCTTATTTTCTCTATATTGCATTTACTTGTTTGCTTTAGTTTAAATTGCACTTTAGTATAATCAAATCACCAATTAATCTTTGATCACTCGACCTACTAACCCTAATCTTGATTTCACAGCCAATACGACACCAATCCCTTGGGATGATCCCTACTCACTCTTCCTACGTTAGTAGTAGTGGTGTAGTGGGTTTTATAAATTTAAACTTGACCCAAAAGGCTTTTCTTGAACCGCACATTTACTACATTATTTTGGCGTATACAAGCGGCCTCGTCAAAATTTTGGTGCCATTGCCGGGGATTGATTGAAGGCAATGTCGTATTTGTGGAAACAATTAGGAATTAGTACTCTTTTGATCGTGTCTTTACTTTATTTTTATTTTTATTTTCGTTACTTATTGTGTTGGTTGTTGTTTGACTAGGTACATTGAGCTAAAAAGGTGAACAAGGGAGTATTCTAAGCAAAGGAGCTAAGCAAAAGTAAGGAAAAAACTAAAAAGCTAAAAATTTGCAAAGCTAAGCTAAGGTTGAAAAATAATTTGAAGTGCTTAAGGACCCTTTGTGAGCTCTTCCTAAACTCAATCTCTAGTTAAATCATCGGCCCGCGTGGAGGCTTGTTTTTCAATTTCTAGATAAATCGTGAACCTGCGTGGAGGCATTTTATTTTTCTTTGCATATTATTGAAAGCATGGGAGTATGGGATTATTGTATGTGGAGGAAGTTTGTTGATTGAATTGTTGCGAAGGTGAAGTGATTGTTTGTTAATTGTTGCTTGTTTGTGTTTTGTTGTGCATGCATGGGTATAAATCATTGAAACCTACTCTTGTCTCACTTGATTCTAATCTTAAATCCGTTATTCGTAATCCTAGGGGAAGAGGTAGTTCTAGTCAATTCATTTCATCAATGGAAGACCATCATGAAGACCATGTGGAGGACCTTGGTCACATAGACCAACAAGGTATCCTCCATCCCAATGTGCATCATGACAACATGTAAGTTCCATTAGGCATGCCGAGGCCATTCACTTACCAACCACAACAACACGGCGAAGTTCCATTGGGAATGTCGAGGCCAATGTTTGCTCCACAACCTCCCATAGTACGAGGTAATCAAGGTGTTTATGTTGCACCACCAATTGTGAATCCACCTCTTGCTTTAAGAGATCACTATGTGCCGAATGAATACAATGCACCCACTTGCATTCAATTGCCACCATTTAGAACACATCACTATGAGATTAAACCGTAAACCATTCAAATGCTTCCTAACTATCATGGACTTCCAAGTGAAGAACCGTATAAGCATTTGGATGAGTTTCTTGAAGTATGTTCCACCGTGAGATACACGAACATGTCGGAAGAAGTTTTAAGACTTAAAATTTTTCCATTCACCCTTACAGACAAGACAAAATATTAGTCCAACAATCTTAGGCTTTTTTCAATAACTTCTTGGGCAAAAATGCAACAAGAGTTCTTGAAAAAGTATTATCCGGTTTCTAAGACTAATGCCATGAGGACCTCAATTCGAGAGTTTTCACAAGGGGATGGAGAAATGTTTCATGAGGCATGGGAAAGATTCAATGAATTGCTTAGGAAATGTCTACATCATGACATGCATAAGTGGCAATTAGTCCAATACTTCTTTGAAAGTTTGCCGGATAATCACAAAGGTATGGTTGATGCATCAATGGGTGGTTTTATTCTTGATAAAAATGAAAATGATGTTTGGCGTCTCTATAAAAGCATGAGTGAAAATTCAATGCATAGATCATTATCTTCCAAGAATGGTAGAAATTCAAGTGGAAGGAAGAATGTTGGCTTATATCAAGTCGACAATTCCAATGAAATAGCCGCCAAGATGAAATCTTTATCTCAAAGGTTTGATCAATTCTTGATCAACCAAAACTCAGCAAATCAATTGTCTTCTTCCCCTGACCATTCTCATCATTCATCTAATAAAACATGTATGACTTGTTCAAGTGTTTTACATTCTACTTCCAATTGTCCCAATGGACATGTGCAACGTGAGCATTATAAACAAGTCAATGCAACATTTGTTAATCAAGGGAACAATCCTTATGGCAACCATTACAATCCTAGTTGGAGGAATCACCTGAACTTCTCTTGGAAAAGCCAAGGGGAAGGCTCAAACCCTCCCCAAGGTGGTTTTCAAGGGAAGTATATTCCACCTCCAATGCAAGGCCAAGGATCCTAAGGTCTTAGATTATATTAATCACATGGAAATCAATTCTCTAATTCTCATTTTCCAAATCAATCATATTCTCAAGGAAATTCTAGGAGTCCCGCTTTTGAGGAGAAAGTTTTGACTGCTTTAGGCATTTTAGAGGCGAACACTCAATTGCTTCATTCTTACTTTCAATCCATTGCAAAGCTAGAAACCCAAGTAGGGCAAATAGCAAGCACCCTAAATGCTAGAGAGAAAGGAAAAATGCCTTTGAATGCCCTACCAAAGCAACAATGCGTTGTGGAGACTTATTCCTCATCGAAAGGTCACACAATTGAGCATGTCAATGCGGTGACGACCTTAAGAAGTGGAAAGATTGTGGACAACCAAGTGGGTATGTCCAATGAAGAGAGTGAACCGGTGCAACCACAAGTTGACACCCGTCCCGTTTCCCATCCTATTTCTCCTTCATTGCATATGCATGATCGTCCAAATGAGAAAGTGTTGAAAGAAAGTGATTTGAAAAAGAAAGATTTGCAAAATGATTTCAAAAATTCTTGTGTTGAAGAAACTTCAAAGAAAAATTCTGAAAAGGTTTTTAAACCAAAAGCTCCATTTTCGGATGCCTTAAAATGGTCCATTTCAATTAACAAGCAAAAGGCCAAAACAAATGAAATCATTGATGTGTTTAGGCAAGTAAAAGTAAATCTTCCAATTTTGGATGCAATTAAACAAATTTCGGCTTATGCCAAGTTCTTAAAAGATCTTTGCACCCAAAAGAGGAAGAACAAAAGCCAAGCACCTAGGAAAGTGGTCTTAACCGAGCAAGTAAGCTCAATTTTGCAGCGTAACACTCTTCCGAAGTTTAAGGACCCTGGTTCACCTACCACTTCTTGCAACATTGGTGATCATGTCATTAATCGGGCTCTCCTTGATTTAGGAGCAAGTGTTAACCTTCTTCTATACTCGCTGTATGTCAAATTAGGCTTAGGAAACTTGAAACCGACATCGGTGGTTTTACAACTCGCCTACCGATCCATCAAAAAGCCTAGGGGTATCATTAAGGACGTATTGATCAAGATTAATAAATTCTTCTTACCTGTTGATTTTGTTGTCATTGACACGGAACCGGTCCCAAATCCCAAGAGCAAAATTCCCGTTATCCTTGGTCGTTTTTTCTTGGCAACCGCAAATACCAACATTAATTGTAGGACGGGGATAATGAAGATCTCATTTGGCCATATGAAGGTGAAGTTGAATATCTTCAATCCAACCCCAAATTCATTTGACAAGCATGAAGAAGTGAATGTTGTAGAAAAATGTTTTGAAAATGAATGTGATAAAATTGATTCTTTGCTTGGAAATGGAACTTCAAAAAGCTTATCTTCGACCTTGAATTCCAAAAATGTAGTTTCAAAAACTTGTTTTGAGAGGGCATGGAAGCCCAAAGATCATTTTGACCAAGGACCAACAATCTTTTTTGAACCTAATTGGTCGTCGTTCTACCACAAGCTTAAGAGTGTGCAGTGCATTGAGAAGTGAGGGCCAAGTTTTACATTTATAAAAGCCACTACTACCTTCACTAAAAATATAGTTAGGGCGAGTAGGGATCGTCCCAAGGGATTGTAAGAGTTAAAAAAGGTTATGGAATTGCAACTAGGGTTCGTAGGTTGAATGATCAAACAATTGGTTGGTTGGTTGTTTAAACTAGAGAGCAATGTAAACTAAGTAATAGAATGCAATAAAGAGTAAACAAAAGAGAGAGAGAGAGAGAGAGAGAGAGAGAGAGATTCTTGGGGTTTAGAGATCACCACCAAACAATGCATTTCTATACCATTAACAAGTGACTAAAGAGGGCAAATGGTGTGTTGCAATAATGATGTGTGTGTGTGTGTGTATAAGGTTGATTCAATTAGCAAGGATGACTAGTTAAGCATATAATGTCTAAACAACATGTGAAAGGCATAATATATCTAAGCAATGAAGTATATATTGTCTAAACAACATGTAAAAAACACAATAGATCAAAACAAGTCATTAATCATTTCTTTAAGCTCACAATCCAAATACACCACAAGGTTAGAGACATATGCTACTTGCATTCAAAAGTATGGAATATCAAACAACAAGCAT
Organism: Cornus florida; assembly: GCF_030987335.1. Lineage (NCBI taxonomy): Eukaryota > Viridiplantae > Streptophyta > Magnoliopsida > Cornales > Cornaceae > Cornus > Cornus florida. The sequence goes on along the minus strand of NW_026775894.1, from coordinate 81,325 downwards.
GGATTGTCCTCCCATTTAACACTACACTATAACTACACTGTTAGCATGAAAATAAACTAAGGGAGAGGCACAATCCATCAAGAAATAAGTATGAACCATCAAGAAAATAGCAAGAGCATTCCATTAAGCACTATGTTTTGACAATCTCTAGATCTATAGCATCAATACACATAGATATGCATCAATAACACAAAATCTAGAGACAAGCACATAAATCATCTATTCTAGCATACATAGACATATAGATAGAATGAAATGATCAATTGGAAGCATTAAAACATATAAATCATTGAATAAATAAGATATATATATATATAGTAAAGTGTCAAAACATTAATTACAACACTAATCCCTCAATAATACACAAGATTAAGGTATAGAAGCATGCTTGGGGCTAACTCTAGCCCCAAGAGGATGTCTAGCCACTCATGGTGATGTTGCTCCAACCCTCAAGGGCTAACTCCATGGAAGAAATCTGCTCTTTGTTGATAAAGAACCCCCACCTTTGTGTCTCTAGCCTCATTCTTCTTTTCTTCCTCACTAAGACTTGCCTCCATTTGAAAATAATCCCTAGAATTGTATATCTCTCAAAAAGTGCATCATATTCCTTTTATAGGTAGGTCAAGTGACATACAAAATGAGCTGGGGTCGTGCAAAGAATATTCGCCAATGATTGGATAGAGGACGGATTAAATAAGCTGGCTTTTTAACTTTTTCGCACTGGAGGAAGTTCGATCGATCGAACCTTGGACTTGGATCGATCGAACTTGGCTGAGATCTATTGAACTAAGGCTGGATCGATCCAACTGGTTGTGCTTTTCGGGAAAAGACAAATCTAAGATATTTTGGGAGATATTTTGGGGAAAAGGACAAAAGTGGTTAGTGGGGTGGTACAAATGGATAAGATCAATCATTTGGATAAGGACAAAGGTGTTCGATCGATCGAAAGATGGTGTTGGATCGATCAAACTTTAGACTTTCTGCTTTGGGTTAAGGTTTGGATCTATCTTGAAATGCTGAGATTGATCCATGTTGGATCGATCGAACCTTCATCTTAGATCGATCAAAAATCTTGGATTCCACCATTTTGCTCCTTTTGCTTCTTTCTTTCTCCACTTTGCTCCTTTCTTTGTTTCATCTCAGAATTGCTTCCTTTTTGCTCTTATTTGGCTGAGTTAGCTTATTTTTGAGATAAGTGCCTAAAAATGGAAATAACATGAAATCAATATAAAAGGTAAAGTAAGATAGATAAAGGTACTAGTATACCTAAGCTTAAGGGGTTAAATACGCACTTTTCAGTGCTCATCACTAATCCAACAAGTTCTTTAGGGAACCATTTGTTAGATGGAGTTCAAAGTACCTATCACCCCATTAAGGAGGGGATGCACTACAAGATGTTTGTTCTGGGCTAAAAGAGCCCCACGTTTTGCTAGAGAGGTTAAAGACTAGTGCATTTCGTACGGTTTCATACCCCTATTTCTTCCTCATTTCTGTTTTAAATTTCATTTTTTGCGAAGTCTAGATATTTGTTTTGGGTTCATATACATTGCTAGGAACTGTGATTAGGATTGCATGCACTTTCATGTTGAAAATGGACATTTTGTGTCTGTTTGATCGATCTTAAAAGAGGTTCGATCGATCGAACTCCATACCCGCATCCAAATCATCTCTCTGTTCAATCGTGCGAAGAAAACCTGCATATTTCAGCCTTCTGTCCCATCGTGCGAACTTGTTCCTAGATCGATCTTAAGTTCTTCGATCGATCCAGCTTTAACTTGGATCGATCTGCAATTCCAACACTTAGAAAAAATTTGAACCCTCTGAAATAGGCCTCTCTGTCCTATCGTTCGAACATGTATGCAGGTTTTTGCATGTTCGATCGATCGAAGCCTTTCTGAGATCGATCTTGGATTGATCGATCTATACTTTTTAACTTTGACTTTAACTTTGAATTTCAAATTCATAAAATTTTTAAAATTTGTTAAAAATACAAAAATATTTTGATTTTTGTTTATTTTATTTTATTTTTCAAAAACTTAAGAAATATTTTTATTTTACTTTTATTTTAATTTTAATTTTTATATTTTTCAAAATTCCAAAAATATTTATTTTCTTTTATTTTTACTTTTTATTTTTATTTTTATTTTATTCTATTTTATTTTATTTTATTCTCTAAATAAAAAAAGAAAAAAAACAATCTCTCAAAAATATTTTTCATTTCTTCTATTTTATTTTCAAAAAAAAAAAAATCCAAAAAAATTTTAAATAACTTTAAATTTTAATTTTTCTTAATTTTTAATTTTTAATTTTCAAAAATTCAAAAATTTCAAAAGTACTTTTGTCATTTAGTGAGGAGAGATTGGTATAAGTTCGATCGATCGAACTGAAGAGGGAATGTTTTTAAAAATAGAACCCTAGGGTTAAATCGATTTGCAACCCTAGCCATCTCCCACCGCTACATACCAACCTCTCCCACCTTCAGCGAGTGCTCTGGCGACTTCACCAAGCTTCGAATCTTCATCCCATCTCGGATTTCATCTCTCTTTCGAACTCCACTTCTCTCTCGGTTGTGGTAAGCTTCAAGTCCATTCTTTGATGTCGAGTTTCAATCTCGTGTTATCCATGGTAGATCTAAGTTTCTAAGATTGAATTCATGCCATATTTGAAGATTCCAAGTTTGTGTATATATATGTATATATATGTATATCGATTTATATATATTTGATTTCAATTTCGTATTTGGGGGTCACGGGCCAAGGAAAGTGACTAATTTTAGTTGTGTTGTTGTGTTGAAGGGCCTACGAGCTTGCTCGGGAGGCCCTCGTGCCATCCACGTCACAGATCTGTGGCTTTTCAAGTTTTTCACAGCAGTTCGATCGATCGAACTTTTCTCAGATCGATCTGAGTGAGATCGATCTCACTTATTCAAGATCGATTGGATTGATCTCACCAATTTTGTGATCGATAGAACTTTACAGATTTGCATATACACTTCACACACCATCTTTTGTGATTCCATGCTATCTTATACATGCCCAATGCTAGTGTTTTCCACGTTGGATGCTTTTCATACTTATACTGTGTAGCATACTTCACTTAATGTTACTTATTCCTTATGACTTGCATAGATTTATGTCTATTACACTGTGTTGTCTATCTTATTTGACATACATGTTTCTATGAACTGTGCTTTAATTCTTTATACTAGTACTGACTTCCTTTGCAAGTTTTCTTTTCTTTTTGCAGGCCATGAAGCGAGTAAAGACTGTCACCAAATGACAATATCAGCGGCGAGTGAGGCTGAGGACAGAGGAGCCAGGAGAGACCTCTCATATTCAGGAGCCACCTGCATCTCCAGCTCAGTCCTCATCAGACAGTAGATTACATTCTTTTACTTCTGCATCGTCTTCATCAGCACATGATGAGGCTGAGCATGCACTAGCACCATCACCTCCACCTGCACAGCCTGGCCAGGTCAGGGATAGACCGCTGCCTAGATACTCACGCCTTTTAGTGGCGCATGAGTCGATATTCAATATTGATTTCTTTTCTCGATCTGTTCTGACCCGAGCCGCCTTTAACGATATTGATAGCCGGGGCATTTCAGCCATTCTAGCCCCTGTCACATACTCGGTTTACCCGAGGTTGGTCCGGATGTTCTTCCAGAACCTCTAGCCTGCCCCGAGTAACCCGGCGGAGCTGCGCACTTCAGTTGATGGCCATCTCATTAGAATTATAGTTGAAACTCTGGCCAGATCTTCCAAATGCCTACATGTTTGCCCTCCCGATCTTCAGCTTGACTATCCCCAGATGTGGAGGCCGTCTGATGCAGACATGGCGGTAGCACTTATAGGCCATTACAGTGAGGGCGACATATTTGCTACTAGGACCTATTTGCCCGATGATCTATGGTTTTTCGATTCGGTGCTATACCGAAATGTATTCATGGCCGGCCACAAGATTCAGAGACGTGACGACTATCTGGTGGCCCTATATGCATTCTATACAGGGCACTGGCTTTTTATTCAAGCCCTATACTGGAGCGTCATGATGAAGTTCTATACAGATCATATCAGCAAGGCTAAGCCCAAATGGGCTAAGTTCCTTCCTTTTGGCCATCTTATTACTCAGATCTTGCTGGACCAGCACTACCCTTTTCACTCGCATGAGCGGCTTGAGTTTGGAGCCTGCCATTTTCGAAAGAAGGATTGGAACAAGGCCTACAATACCTTGATTAAGAGCCTTTAGGAGGATAGACTGATAGCTTCGGAGGAGGCAGCTGAGGAGGAGGAAGAAGCAGCAGCAGCAGCCGTAGAGGCAGACGCAGCAGCAGCAAACGATGTAGCAGTCAATCCGGCTGCCATTCATTTAGATATTGACTTGGAGCAGTATCCTACAGAGGATCAATAACATCACTCTCCAGTTGGCCTGGTCGCCCATTCATATCTAGGAGCAGCATCAGGATGTACACCATTCTCCAGATCCGATAGTACCTAAGGCTCTAGTATAGACACCCAGCTTTGGAGAGTGTATCCAGGCATTGGAGGATACTGTAGTATCCATTCGAGCAGACACTGTCTCATCCAAGTTGACATTTCTTCTCTGCGTACGGATGTCATAGCTGCATTGCGAGACTAATCCCGAGACATCCGCGGAGCGCGTCCCGCCTGCCCTTCCTCCTCTACTCGATCTTTTCATATCTCCTTGTCATTTCTATATATCTGCGATATCTGCCATATTTTGCTGCTGATACATTATTTTTGCGGCCAGTCTATTGGCCTAGATACTGGATGTACTGTGTACTGTACTGTATTTTTCTTTTATATATGCTTTACTTTTGGATGTCATATCTGTGCATTGATATATCTATCTATGATTGACTCCATCAGGTGCATCCCAGTGACTTTAGTGAGAGAGAGTGTTGCCAAAATTTTTCAGGACCACCCTTATTCCTCTCTCACTATTTTCATTTACTATCCCATTTACACTTGCATGTCCACTGTGCACTGTTATTATCACTTTTGTTATCTGATGAGTTTTATCCAAGTGACATCTTTTCAGGAACATAGTTAATCCCAAGTTTGGGGGGGTTACGCCACCCACTTTGGATACTTTTGTTCCGGTCATTCTTTACTAATTGCATTGGTATACTTTCCTTTTGTTCTCTTTACACATTGAGGACACTGTGCCATTTAAGTTTGGGGGTAATGGTGATTTGCAGTGTTTGCTTTTAAATTCAAAATTTTGAGCATGACTTATGTATTTGAGGGATTTTCTATGATTGGTCTATGACTAGCTATGATTTTGATCTTTTAAGGACTATATTGCTTAAAATTTAAAAATTGTTTGACTTGAGAGTCCAATACTCCTTGTATGCATTGTGGATGCCATTTAGGAGTAAATTTTTTGAAAGATTGAGATCATGCTTGCACTTGTGGTCCACATCATCTTGATTTTGTGATTGTTTTGAGATTCACTCTAGGATTCTACACTAGCACAGGCACATACTAACATTCATTTGTGGGGTACATGCTTTGTTGATTATTGAATTGGTTATATCCCAATTGAACTAGTAGTGCATTGAAAGCTTTCATTCTTGATAAAGGTGGATAATAACCCCTTTTTCACTAAGTAGCCGGGATTCTAGCCTCATCAAGCACTGAATTTCTCGCGTCGAAAGGTGGAGGGCCGAAACTCTAGGTTAATAATTGAAATTCCAAAAAAAACAAATGTTGCAAAAATAATAAAAAAGTGAGGACTTCTCCCAAAAGGTGAGAAGTGGAAAATGATTAGATGGAGGTTGTTTTGACTTGTAGCCTAGTTGATTTGAGTTTGTTAGTCCATAAGGGTGTTTGAACGCCTAATGCCCTAAAGCCGTCTGGTTTGGGAGTCATTGACCTAATGCTCGACCTTATGGATTACTAGAAAGCTTAATAGATCAACACATTGCACTATGCTTCCATCTTTGATCCTTAGGGATAGAAAAAAAAAAAAAACCGAGTGAAAAGAATAAGCGCACCTAGAACAATAAAGTTTTAATAAAAGGTCCACTCTTTGTCTTGATGATCGGTACTAGATTTGTGTGATAGTTTGAGGGTAAGGATGTGATTAATTCTTTAGTTGGCTAAGATAGCAACATATTTGATGCTTGTCCACTCAAAAGGATTCTATAGTTGTTTTGATTTGCATGATCATTTTCTTGATGTGTGGAGGATCATACTTGCTTGGTTGATGTTAAGATTTTGGGAGATTGCTTAGAAATGGTTGAAAAATTGCATACTTGAGGTAGTTTTCTGCCAATGCGTATTTACAATATTGGTGTCTCTTTAGAAAGAATAAGCTTAATGTTTGTGGTTATCATTTCTGGAAAACCCTCACGAGACTTCACTCGTCCACTAGGGGTAACCTAGGGGTTTAAAAGGCTTGTTACATGTGCTAAATGCAATCGTGTTCCCTACAAAAGTGGTGTTAACCATTTATTGCTTTCTAGTTCAGAGTTGTATACTTGTTTATTTCATTCCTTTACTTTCTAGTTCATTGCTACGAAAGTGCACATTTAAACCTGTTAAGCTTAGGTATTCTAGGACCTTTATCTATCTTATTTTCCCGCTTTAGATTGATTTCGTGTTATTTCCGTTTTTAGGCACTTATCCCCAAAATAAGCTAATTCAACCAAATAAGAGCATAATTGAAGCAATCCTTAGATGAATCAAAGAAAGGAGCAAAGTGGAAGCAAAATGAAGCAAGTGGTGAAAATTTAGCAAGTTCGATCGATCATGGAATTTCTTCGATAGATCGAACATTGATCGATCTCAACACTTCAAGATGGATCTGAGCTTTTTTGTCCTTATCCAAAGATCCCATAATGTTCGATTGATCTAACTTTCTTCAGATTGATCAAAAAGATTCCATCTTATCCAGTTGTACCACCTCCATCTACCACTTTTGTCTCTTTCCTAAAATATCTCAAAAATATCTCGGATTTGTCTTTCTCCAAAAAGGCACTGCCAAGAAGGATCGATCCAGCCAATGTTTGATAGATCTCAGCCATGTTCGATCGATTACAACAATAGTTCGATCGATCAAACTTCCTCAAGTGCGAATTAAATCAATTTCAGCTCATTAAAAGTTGTCCCATAGTCCAATCATTAGGGGAGCCTTGGTGTACCAGCCCAGACCATTGGGTATGACATTTGACCTACCTATATAAGGATTATGAGCCACTTTAACAAAAGAGGACTCTAGATATAATTTTTCATATTCTTAGTGAGCAAAAAAAGAGAGGAGGAGGCTAGAGACACATTGTTGGGAGTTCTTCCATCTACACCAAGAAGAGGAGCAATTTCTACCACGGAGATAGCCCTTGAGGGTTGGAGGAGCACATCCATGAGTGGCTAGACATCCTCTTGGGGCTAGAGTTAGCCCTAAGCATGCTTTCTACATCTTAATGTATTTCTGAGGGGATTTGTGTTGTAATACATGTTTTGACACTTATATATACATGGATCTTGTTTATTCAATGATTTGTGTGGTTTAATGCTTCTAATTGATAATTTCATTCTATCTATATGTCTATGTATGCTAGAATAGATGTTCATGTGCTTATCTCTAGCTTTTATGTTATTGATGCATGTCTATGTGTATTGATGCTATAGATCTAGAGATTGTCAAGACATAGTGCTTAATAGAATACCCTTGTGATTTATTTGATGGTTCATACTCATTTCTTGATGGATTGTACCTCTCCCTTAGTTTAATAAGTTTAATTTCATGTCATTAGCTTAGTTGTGGTGTAGTTGTAGTGTAATTGCCTTAGTTTCAGAGATGGGAGGACAATCCATGCTTGTTATTTGATGTTCCATGCTTTTGAATGCAAGTAACATATGTCTCTAACCTTGTGATGTGTTTGGATTGTGAGCTTAAAGGAAGGATTAATGGCTTAGTTTGATATATTGTGCTTTTCACTATGTTGTTTAGATAATATATACTTAATTGGTCATCCATGCTAATTGAAACAACCAAACACACACACACACCAATATTACAACACATGTTTTCCCCTCATTTATCCATGCTAATTGAAAATGATAATGTATCCATTTGCTTCTTTGGGTCCTCCTTTACTCTCATCGCGGACCCCATCCTTTTCCTAGTGTAACGACCTGAACCCGTGAGTCCGAATCATTAATCGGGTCCTTACTCGAACCCGAGGTCAGCTAAGTCAATCCCGTCATTTCTAGTGTCAAAAACATCATTCTTAGGTCACAGTTATGCTTCACAATGGCTCAATGCGAATTCCCAAGACTCAAGGTGAGGTATGTTAGGGGAAGTAGGAACAAAATAAAACAAGGTAGCACGGTTCGGTCGATCGAAGTAGAGCTTCAGTTGGCCGAAGTAAGCCCTCCTAAACCGGTCGGTCGAAGTGGCCAACCGGTCGACCGATTGTGATCCCTACAATACCCGAGGCTATCAGAAGAATCGGTCAGCCGAAATAGGCATTTCGACCGGCCAAAATGGTTCTACGAAATGGGTTTCCAGCAATTGAAATGCTGTGAACTTGAAAATGAGAAATTGTGATACCCCTTGATTATAGAGTCACGGGTGATCAAGTCGGAATATAGATCCGAGGGATACCAAATAATTAAGTATGTAAATGAACATAGAATACAAAAGAATAATAAGAAATATTTAAATAAGCTGAAAAGAATTCTAAACAATAATCCTTAAAAAATGCTAATTAAATAATCCTCCAATAGAATCCATAAAATCCTCCAATAATAGAACAACTCGGGATTCCATCTAGTAGACACCTAATAATACTCCAACTGGAAAATAAATAACCGAACTAAAGGAAAACCAAAACTAAAACATAAGTAGTAGTCCTACGTAGTCGGAGGAGTGAGTGATTGTCTCTGCTCAGAACGATCAACCTCTAAGCCTAGAACTGTCGAACACCTGAAAAATGATAGTGGGTCAGGTCCACGAACAAGTTCTACTCTACTATAATCTAAACAGAAACCCAATACGCATGTACATCCTAGACAACTCAACAATAGCTAAATAGTCCATATATGTATAAGTACACATTATTGGATACTCACTAGATCACAGGTCTGTCTTAACCTGAATAGAAGGTAACATACAAATCGCACATAAAGTGGGATGTATACTTAGACGTACCAGGAGACCAGGTGTCTACTATGTCCAATTATCCATCCTAGGAGATATACGCACCCTAACCATGATCCCGAGACTCAAGCTCATATCACAATACCATAATCATATATATATAAATCCATCCAAAAACTAAGGTATGTCATTCAATTGTTTATTTACCTGACATAGATATAAATAGGACTTAACTTTTATAGTTAATCTATTTCTTTTTAATAAAATAGGTAGGGCTTAGAGTTTTGAACTAATCCATTCCTAATATGCCACCGTCCCATATCGGTGCATATAATCCACAAATCCAATAATTAATGAAGTCGAAATAAATAGTTCATCAATCATAATCCAGAATAAGCATAATAAAAATCTTATATATATATGTCCATATTATGCATCCAATACAAGATTTAAAAATCACGCAACATCATTTAAATTGCTAAAAATAAGATTAAACAATTAAATTCTCTATATCCGTTAACATCATGTAAACTTGTGTAAACTTTCATACTGTTCAAATCATTAGCATATAGATATAAATTATGTATTATGGGATTTTAATATATCATGAAATATTATTTAGAATCCCATTATTAACCCAAAATAGTTCTAAAATCCCAAAACATCCCAACCAGTGCTGAACAAAAAAACTCCAGTATGTATCAAAGCAAAAGAGTCTGCTCTTTTCAAAAGGAGCCTGCTCTTTTAAAAAAGAACTGCTTTTCGACCTGCTGTAGCCTTCCTTCTCCATTTCTGGCAACCTTTAACCCCTATGTTCTCCATTGTTAATGGTCTTAAGGGTCTGAACTATGTCCCGAACAACTCCAGCTTATTATATAAATCCATTATGCATTTGTTTAAACCAATCAAAGCACGAATTCATATAAGAAAACTTAAAATCACGCAATTAAAAGTTCGGTAATATTCCTACTGCTTTAATTTAATTCAACATGTATAATAGATTAAATTTAAAGTTTATTTACTCCTGGAATTGAACAGGCATATAAAGAACACGAGTCAAAGGGAGGGAGTTAGATATAAAACTTGCCTTTGAGATTTTTGGTTCAAAACCTCAAACTCCTTCTTTGTTAATTAATCTGACGAACTTAGTTGCTTCCGCAGACCCTCCGTTGCTCCTGGTTCAACCCACGAGCAAGCTTTAACCACCCCTCCTTGGTTCAGCCCTTGTTCCTAGCCAAGCCCTAATTTTCCCTCTCTGTTTTTCTCTCAAACCTCTCTGTATATCTCTCCGCCTCCACTGTTACATGAATAGGGTCTCAAACCCTTGGCAGACATATATATATATATATATATATATATATATATAGGCGTATAAAACCTAATTCTAATTATATTAAGAGAAGGAAAAGAAAAATAAAATAAATTATATATCTAAGTCTGCTAGCTCTCAACGTCATAATCCGATATAAATATAAAATCCTAAGACTATATAATAATATATACTGAATATTACCTCTTATTTAACCATTAATTTTTATTAAAAATGAAATTAACCTTATATACATATATACCCATATATATATGTATAACCATCCATGGGTAAAACTGTACCCGTTTAATCTCCTATCCAAATAATTCATACTATCCAAGCCCAACTCCTTAAAAAATAAAATACATTTAATCGAAACAATTAATTTAAAAGTCCACCTAAGCATATAATTTCAATTAACAAATAAATCAATTTAAACATATAATTCAATTCCACCTAAGCATATAATTTCAATTAACAAATAAATCAATTTAAACATATAACCAATTAAACAAATAGCCAAAAAACAAAAATGAATATAAAATTGCAATAAAACCATAAAGGAAAATACCTAGACCATCCTTTTAAAATTAGGGGTATTACATTCTTCCCCCCTAACAAAAGGAATTCCGTCCTTGCGAGCGAATGACATCTTCTTGTTCCCAAGTAAACTCAGCCTCATTGTGGTGACTCCACTGAATGCGCACTAAAGGGATAACCTTATTACGAAGAATCTGATCCCTATGATCGATAATGCAATATGGTGGTTCCATATATGTTGCATCTGGCTGCCACTCAATCTCACCAACATCGATATGTTGATACCGATGCTCATCTAGTAGAAATTTCCATAACATGGAAACATGAAACACATTGTGCACACAATCTAAATGATCTGGAAGTGCCAACCGATAAGCTACAGTGCCAACTCAATCCGTAATCATGAATGGACCAACAAACTGCGGTGACAGCTTCCCTTTCTTCCCAAAGCACATTACTCCTTTCATAGGAGACACTTTGAGTAGAACCGGATCCCCAACCTGAAACTCCAATGCACGAGTACGATGATCGGCATAACTCTTCTGCCCACTCTAGGCAGTGCGCATACGATACCTAATAAGAGCGATCTTCTCAGAAGTATCCTTAATGAACTCAGGACCCAAAAATCTACTCTCCCCAACCTCCATCCAACAAATAGGCGATCGGCATGGTTAGCCGTACAATGCCTCCAACAGAGCCATACCTATAGTCTTCTGGAAGCTATTATTATACGTAAACTCCACCAGTGGCAAATAATCCTCCCAGTGGCCCTTAAAGTCAAGGACACACGAATGAAGCATATCCTTCATGATCTGATTAACCCTCTCGATCTGTCTATCAGGATGAGGATGATAAGAAGTGCTAAGATGCAACTCTGTACCCAAAGCTTGCTGAAAACTCTTCCAAAATCCAGGTACATGATCGGTTGATCAACTATACATCAACCTTCGCAATAGCACGAATCATTGTAAAATAGGGCTATTGGTCGGGTAAGTCGAACCACTGGGACTGCGCTAGTCTATGGCAACCTAAGAGTCTAGAATTGTTCTTAGAATGATAAGGGGTAATAAGGGTTTGTTTGATTGGTTTGTCACTAAGCTAGTAATTGAAGTGCATAAAACAATAAATTGCAAGGAAATTAAAGGAGTGAGATACAAGTAGAAAAGACTAGGGAGATGAATCCACACTACACCCTAAGTACATGCTAGATTAAGGCTAAATTGGGGAAGTACAATGTATAAAATGGTCACGGAATATATAGCAACACTAGATTACCATATACCCTTAGAGAAGTTCATTAAATCATTAAACAAGAATAATCCCTCAAAAATTAATACATTTGAGCTACCTAAACTAAAGTGTAGCCTTCAACATACTCACTCAAGCAAGAACTATCAAGTTTGTAATCAAATGATAAAGCACATGAGGTAGGAAACTAGCATAACCCATCAAAGGAAGTTCCTAAGCAATGGACTATCCATTTTCTCTATCAACATGCCTTGAAAATTATTCATAATCCTATCTCCATTGTCACCATGAAGAAGCAAGCATTATGATTACTACAAGAAACCATCTAAGACAAGATAAATCACTTACAACAATCATTTATAAACATTAGAATTCATTACAAGAAGTAATATGCTCTAGATTATGAAAAAACCAAAAATGATACATCATAATCCCCAAAATAGATCCTAATCTAGAAAATAAGCAAAAGGGGAGGCTTCATCACCTCCCTAGATGAGGTTTAGTTACCCATGAGTGAGCCTAGATGAAGGAAGAAGCAAGGCTTTCCCCTCCATTTTCGAGCTTCCTCCTTGAAGCTTCAAGAACTCCTCCTCCTTGCTCTCTTCTCTCTCCTCTATCTTCCCAAAATGAAGCTTAATGATATATGTGGCCTTGCTTCCCTTCTGTTGTATAGATAAGGCTCTAAAAACCCCCACCAACCAACATCTCCAACCAACCATTAAAGAGGGAAATTAGAATTGAGGAACCCAAGATGCAAGTGGCTGAAAATGGGCCATTCCCGAATGCAATTCTGCCCTAATTTCGAGCACTCGAAATAAGGGCTCGAGCACTCGAAATTGGAGCAGAATGCTCCATTCTTGCCTTGCTCCGCCCGGACCTACTTTGATGAAATGGCCATAACTTTGCGCTCCGAACTCCGAATGACAAACCGTTTGAAGATTTAGAGAGATAATTCATAGCTTTAAATACTTCATGTTTTGGTGGAGATCCAATTCGCAAGGATGGTTGGTCGAAAATGAAGATCAAGGCAGAATTTCATTGCTGCCAGGCAGTTCTGCGCACCTCTGGTAACAAGGCCATAACTCTCTGCTCCGAGCTCCGAATGACAAACCGTTTGAAGATTTGGAAAGGTGATTCAGAGCTCTAAATCTTTCATGTTACGAGGAAAGTCCAGTTCCCAAGTTTTCAAGGTCAAAATGGCGAGAAAAGTTCAGGATCCACTGCTGCCAGAAATTCAGCCTTGTGCCCTTTGATGTTCAAAACTCCACAAAGCCTTGATTTTGCTCCTTTTTTGGAAAATGGGCCTGAAAATATATACATACACACAAATGAAGATAATCTACTTAATTAAACAAACAACGGACTTAACTAATGCAATTTAGGGCGCTTGAATATACAGTATTCGGCGCTTATCACACCCCCAAACTTACATTTTGCTAGTCCCTTAGCAAAACTACAATGAAAAACTTAATGAAAAGACAACCATGGGCATGCTACTATAAAAATATCATCCATGGTAAAATGAGATATATACATAGCTCAAAAATAACTTGAAACAGAAAAAGACCTGGAGATGGGGTCATTTGGAAGACTACCTTGCATATATGAAGCATTGATACTAAACACATTTCAACATGCATGTATCAACATCATAGTCCATATAAATAACTCAATTATCATCTCTTAAATGGAAATCAACTCTAACTTCAGTGAAAGTGGATTGGATTCTCAACATGCGGCTTTTACTTTCTTTTCCAATTCCAAGACACGAGTTTTCAAATCACTGAATTCCCTTTTAAATGAAGTCCCTAAGGCATGAATTTATTACAGAACAAAGCTGACAATTTATTGTAACTCAGAAGTAAAACATAAGATGGTTGTGCAATGCTGGAATCCTTTAAGCTTTCTAACCAACCTATGTAGTAAGCGTTAGGCCAACAACTCCCAAACCAGATGGCTTTAGGGTGTTAAGTGTAGAGACACTCCTAGGGCTTAATAGCTCAAGTTGGAAAGGCTACGAACTCCAACGAACCATGTTTATTACCAGTTTATTTTTTGAATGACCGTGTAATGTTTAAGTCCCTTAAGCTTTCTAACCAACCCCTATAGCAAGCGTTAGGCCAACAACTCCCAAACCAGACGGCTTTAGGGTGTTAAGTGTAGAGACACTCCTAGGGCTTAATAACTCAAGTTGGAAAGGCTACGAACGTCAACTGGTCATTATTTTCTTTCTTTCTCAATTTTTTTTTTTTTTTTTTTTTTAAGACAAGCAAAAATCATGCCAAATATATTCATCTATCAGGTTCATCAAATCAGATTAACTAGGCCAAGGTCAAGGTTGATCAAGTTGCATGCCTCACAGTTAAGTTTCCAATGTGCATCTGTGCATTGTGAAGCTTAAAAGAGTGTCAAATCCAGTGAGAATCTAATTGAGACATTTATACAGACTAATTTGAATCCACATGATCATTTCAACTCAAATTTTTCTTTATTTTCAAAAATGTCAATTGCTTCTATACACAAAGTATTAAACATATGCTTCATCTCCGATAAGTGTCAAGTTATACTATCATTGCTTAGCAAAAATGTGAAACCAAAAATGTCCTATTGTATCCCCAAACTTGAATGTCACATTGTCCTCAATGTGTGAAGACAAGTGAAACAAAATAAGAGCAAAGAAGGTAAAAGAACAATATTACCAAGTGGAGTGACGAATGCAAAAATATCAATCGATGTGAATGCGCAAACGCGTCCCCCAAACTTGGACAGGAAGACCTGTCAAAACATAACTACTATACACAAGTAAAAGCATAGGCTTTTAAGAAAAATCAAAACAGAAATAAAAACAGTTACAGGAATTATATGGCAAGATAAAAATCTAAACAAAACCCAAAAATTTATGTATTTATTTATTTATTTAGTATTATTATTATTAGTATTATATCTATATATATATATATATTTTAAATTTTAAAAATTAGCTTCTTTTTTTTTTTCTTTCTTTTTTTTTTTTTTTTTTTTTTTTTTTTTTTTTTTTAGTAGTGGTAGTGGTATGGGGTGAGAGAAGGTGGAATGCATGGCTGGGTTGGGTTGGTGCCGAGGGTAGAGGGTGAATAGTGAGGGTTGATGGAGCATGCATGGTTTGCATGCATGGTTGGGGAGGTGTGGGTGGTTCGGTGGAGAGTGAAGATGGTTGCATGGGGGTTGCTGGGGTTGAGAGAGAGAGAGGAATGGTTGAGGTGGTTTGGTTGAGAGGGTGGTGTGGGTGGGAGCCGAGGGGTGAGAGAGGTTGAGTGCTCGGGTGGGGAGTGAGAGAGCTTGGGATAGGTTAAGAGGAGGTTCGAGCACTCGAAATGGCTTCTTCGAGTGCTCGAGAAATGAGCAGAGATGGTTTGGGTTGGCATGGGAATGCAGAGGAGGGAAAGGAGGGTGGTGCTCGGTTGATGCCAATGGGGTTGAGTTGGTTTGAGAGGGGCATGCATGGATGGGTTGGTTTGTAGATGCCGAGAGGGTGGGTTTGGGAGGTGGATGCAGGTGGCTCATGCATGGTGGTGCTGTAGAGAGAGAGAGAGAGAGTTGCAAGGGCTCGGGATGTGTGGTTTGTGAGAGTCGAGCAAGCTCAAGCACTCGAAATGCTTCTTCGAGTGCTCGAGAAACCAGCAGAGAGTGAAAATGGAGCTTGCATGCATGGTTGGCATGGTTGGTTGCAGTAGGGAGGTTGCTTGTGAGATGGTTGGTCGTGGGGATGGGTTGATTGTTGGTTTTGGTTGTGGCGTGAAGGAGGGTGGTGTGCATGATGGCATGCATGGGGAAAGGTTGGTGGGTTTGTGTTGATGTGGGTGAGGGATGGATGGTGTTTGAGAGAGAGAGTGATGCAGGGAATTTTTGAGCACTCCACAAGGGAGCTAGAGTGCTCGACAATTAGGCAGCGAGCATACTAAGGAATTGGTGAAGCTTCGAGCACTCGAAGCTTGGTCTTCGAGCGCTCGAATTGGAGACAGTGGCTGCGGGATGTTGGGCTGAAAATTTAGAGCACTCTAAATAGAATTTAGAGTGCTCTAAATGAAGGCAGTGAGCTTGGGATTGATGGTTCACATTTAGAGCACTCCAAATGGGAGTTAGAGTGCTCTAAATGAAGGTAGTAGGCTCATGGAATCTTGGTTAAAGCCTTGGAGCACTCGGCAGTGAGCATTGAGGTTGAGAGATGAATTTTTGCATGCATTGTAACATTATGTGCTTCATTCTTATGCATTGTGAATGTGAAAATGATCAACTGAGAGCTGAAGAATTGATAAAACCTTGCAATATGCTTCTAAATCAATGCATGGATAGAATAGTTTCACCTTGCATACATGGATAGAAAGTGAAACTTGGCATGGAAAATTATGAAACTTGGCACACTATTCTAATGCAATGCATGGATGGACTTGTGGAAATTTTTTTTTCAAAAGCTTTGCAATTGCAGGGATGGAAAAATTGCCAAGCTCTAAGCTTCAATGCAATGCATGGAAAATTTTGAAATTTTTTCAGACTGAGCAATTTTTCCCCAATGCTTGGATGAATTTAGGAGAAAAGAAAAAAAAATTGAAATTGCACATCATCTCAAATGCATGGAAATTTTTTTAAAACTTAGCAACTCCATTTTAATTCAATGCATGGAAAAATTTAAACTTTGCACTTCATCTCAAATGCATGGATGAAATTTGGGAAAATTTTGAGACCTTGCAACTACTCTCTACTGCATGAATGAATTTAAGAAACTTTTCAAACTTTCGCAACATCACACAAATGCATGGATGATTTTGAGGAACTATGATCCAACAATGCATTGAAGATGAGAGGCTATGCATGTGAGTGCCATGTCGAAAGTCCGAGAAAATTGTCTGATAGAGCCGGAAACTTGCGGGAATGAAAACAGGAGTTGAGAAGGTCTAATAAGCCGGTCTAAAATTGTGAAACACAATTGAAGAGGATTCCAGAAAAATCAAATTTTTGGCTTTTTGAAACCATTTCCCGGAAAATTTCAAGGCTCAGGCAATTGAAAGAAGGGAAGCTTGGAAATTGAAAGAATTGCTTCCCATGAGTGCTAAATTTAACGTCGATAGCTAGACGCACCGAGATCAGGTTAGTCCTCATCACCCTATACCATGTCTCTCAAGAGATTCAAGCTTCCCGAAGTAAGAAAGTTCTTTTGGAAGCGGAAGGAAAAGAGCTTGAAGACAAAAGTTGGAAAGAGGTAATGGAAAGACCTCAATCCACTCTTCATCCTCAATGAAGAACTTTGGATTATGGGGCTGATTTGGATTATGGGAAGATGGATCAAGTGATGGCACACCTAGCAAAGGGTTTTGAAAAATCATATTTAGCACGGGAATGCCCGGATAATTGTCCTTCAAACTATCAACATCCTCCCCACACTTATCCGGTGGTTCAGGCTCAACAGTTTGAGACAACTCAAGAGAGGGAATGGGATGAGATGCAAGCTCCTAAGAGAGGGATACATTTGATGTTGCCCAAGGAAGAGAGAGAATAGGTGGAGGAATATCAAACAAAGAATTTACCTCCAAAATAGAATTGTCAACATCAAAATCCTCATAATTGAAATGAGCTAAGCAAGCTTTTAGAGGATGCTCCATTAAAGGAGGTGCATCAAGCAAAGGATTATGTAGGGGCTGTTTTGGAGTAGGATAGACAATCTCTACATCATTATTTTTCCCATTTTGAGCCACAATTGCTTCATTTTGATGTGGGGCAACAATTTGATCTTCAACCACCATTTCATCATTTTCACATGTAATAACCACTTGATCATTCTCATGATGAAAGTTACTAGGAGTAATCTCATCATTCATAGAATTTTCTTTTGGATTGGCCATAAATTCAAATGAAAATGTTTCCTCCTCTTCATGATTTTTAGCATTAATCCTTTGTTGAATTTGAGATATTTGGTCATCTATCAGTGCACTAACTTGGGACTGGTGATATGGTACCACTTGATTGATAGACTCTACTGTGGATTACATGCTAGCAAGGGAGGCCAATAGTTGATTGTTGGAGTCCATCATTTGCGTGTGCATAGACTCCATCATTTGTTTGTTAGCAATAATTAGCTCATCCAATGGAGACGGTGGAAAAGGAGAAGAGGGCTGGAAATAATGATCATTGGGTTGAAAATTGGCTTGAAAATGTTGCCCATGAGATTGTGGGGCTGAATTTTCCATGTCATGCCACAAGAAATTTTGGTGATCTCCCCTACCCGAGTCATAACCATTGAAGTATGGATCACTACCCGGTTCAGAGAAATTTGCATTTGGTTGCTCTAGATAAAAACCCGAGAATTGTCTCGTTGGAAGACAATCTCTTGTATGATGTGTATTACTAGAGCAAAAAGCACAAAACGCATGTGGTGTGTAGAATTGAGTTGGGAGACAATTATTCTCCATCTAGGAGTAATTCAACAACACACAAAGCAATCAACACAACACTTCATCACCATAACCTCCACATATGATATTCCCTTTCTCCTCAATTATCAAGACAAAAATTAAAATGGCCACGACAAGGACCGATGCTTGGAATTGAAAATACACAATTGAAATAGCCTCGACAAGGGCTTGCAATTTATCTACTTCTAAGCTTAACACATGCACGATATCCACAATTCGAAACTAGAAGTCACGAGACTTACCTGGGGTCCTCTAGACTTACAATTTGCTAGCAATCCCACGGCGAGCTTCGAGTCCCTAGAATCTTACAACATGAAGATGATCAAAACACACAAGGAATATTCACAAGACACAATATTAACAATCAAACTAAAATTAACCCTAGAACCTTGGTCGCTAAACCGTATGCAAGTCCCCGGCAACGGCGCCAAAAATTGATCGGTTGATCAACTATACATCAACCTTCGCAATAGCACGAATCATTGTAAAATAGGGCTATTGGTCGGGTAAGTCGAACCATTGGGACTGCGCTAGTCTATGGCAACCTAAGAGTCTAGAATTGTTCTTAGAATGATAAGGGGTAATAAGGGTTTGTTTGATTGGTTTGTCACTAAGCTAGTAATTGAAGTGCATAAAACAATAAATTGCAAGGAAATTAAAGGAGTGAGATACAAGTAGAAAAGACTAGGGAGATGAATCCACACTACACCCTAAGTATATGCTAGATTAAGGCTAAATTGGGGAAGTACAATGTATAAAATGGTCACGGAATATATAGCAACACTAGATTACCATATACCCTTAGAGAAGTTCATTAAATCATTAAACAAGAATAATCCCTCAAAAATTAATACATTTGAGCTACCTAAACTAAAGTGTAGCCTTCAACATACTCACTCAAGCAAGAACTATCAAGTTTGTAATCAAATGATAAAGCACATGAGGTAGGAAACTAGCATAACCCATCAAAGGAAGTTCCTAAGCAATGGACTATCCATTTTCTCTATCAACATGCCTTGAAAATTATTCATAATCCTATCTTCATTGTCACCATGAAGAAGCAAGCATTATGATTACTACAAGAAACCATCTAAGACAAGATAAATCACTTACAACAATCATTTATAAACATTAGAATTCATTACAAGAAGTAATATGCTCTAGATTATGAAAAAACCAAAAATGATACATCATAATCCCCAAAATAGATCCTAATCTAGAAAATAAGCAAAAGGGGAGGCTTCATCACCTCCCTAGATGAGGTTTAGTTACCCATGAGTGAGCCTAGATGAAGGAAGAAGCAAGGCTTTCCCCTCCATTTTCGAGCTTCCTCCTTGAAGCTTCAAGAACTCCTCCTCCTTGCTCTCTTCTCTCTCCTCTATCTTCCCAAAATGAAGCTTAATGATATATGTGGCCTTGCTTCCCTTCTGTTGTATAGATAAGGCTCTAAAAACCCCCACCAACCAACATCTCCAACCAACCATTAAAGAGGGAAATTAGAATTGAGGAACCCAAGATGCAAGTGGCTGAAAATGGGCCATTCCCGAATGCAATTCTGCCCTAATTTCGAGCACTCGAAATAAGGGCTCGAGCACTCGAAATTGGAGCAGAATGCTCCATTCTTGCCTTGCTCCGCCCGGACCTACTTTGATGAAATGGCCATAACTTTGCGCTCCGAACTCCAAATGACAAACCGTTTGAAGATTTAGAGAGATAATTCATAGCTTTAAATACTTCATGTTTTGGTGGAGATCCAATTCGCAAGGATGGTTGGTCGAAAATGAAGATCATGGCAGAATTTCATTGCTGCCAGGCAGTTCTGCGCACCTCTGGTAACAAGGCCATAACTCTCTGCTCCGAGCTCCGAATGACAAACCGTTTGAAGATTTGGAAAGCTGATTCAGAACTCTAAATATTTCATGTTACGAGGAAAGTCCAGTTCCCAAGTTTTCAAGGTCAAAATGGCGAGCAAAGTTCAGGATCCACTGCTGCCAGAAATTCAGCCTTGTGCCTTTTGATGTTCAAAACTCCACAAAGCCTTGATTTTTCACCTTTTTTGGAAAATGGACCTGAAAATATATACATACACACAAATGAAGATAATCTACTTAATTAAACAAACAACGGACTTAACTAATGCAATTTAGGGCCCTTGAATATACAATATTCGGCGCTTATCAGTACAAAGCTTGAATCCCTGTCTGATATAATAGATAACGGAATGCCATGTAACTTCACAGCCTCAGTAATATAAAGTCTCACAAATTGCTCCGATGTGAAGTCAGTGCGAATAGGCAAAAAATGAGCTGATTTAGTCAACCTATCAATGATGACCCAAATGGAATTGTGATCCTTGAACGAATTAGGCAATCCCTCTATAAAATCCATAGAAATGTTCGCCCACTTCCACTCTGGTATGGGTTGGGGCTGTAGAGCTCCTGGCGGCCTCTGATGATCAATCTTGACCATCTGACAAGTACTACATTGAGAGACAAAAATAGCAATGTCTTTCATCATACCTGCCCACCAAAACTGCCGCTTCATATCTTAATACATTTGTCTCCTCCTGGATGAATAGAAAACTCAAAATGATGAGTCTCAGTTATCACATCCTTCCTCAAATCGTCAGCAAAAGGTACCACTAAATGTCTCTTGTACCTCAAGCCTCCATCAGTCCCAATATAGTAGAATGGAACCACTCCAAAAGCTATTTCTGCAACCTTGTTAATGCACTGTTGATCCGTGAGTTGTGTTTTCAAGACCTTGCGAATAATAGAAGGTGTAACCACCATGCAAGCCATAAAAGCATTAGATAACTCGTCAGCGTTCTTCAATGCATCCCACTCAGTGGTAAATAAAGCAGAAAGACTTACATAGGGTCGACGACTGAGTGCATCTGCCACCACATTTGCTTTCCCTGGATGGTACTGAATAGAGAAATGATAGTCTTTCATAAACTCTAACCATCTGCAATGTCTCATATTCAACTCCTGCTGAGTGAACAAATATTACAGACTCTTGTGATCACTAAATAATATGAAGGACTCTCCCAACAGATAATGCCTCCAAATGCGTAAGGCAAAGATCACAACAGCCAACTCCAAATCATGTGTTAGATAATTAAGCTCAAGAGGTCGTTCCTCCTACATCAAAACACACCCAAGACCTTACAAAGAAGCATTTGTGTAGACAAGATACTCTATCCCGCTCTGTGGAGTAGACAGAACCGGTGCAGAAGTCAACTTACTTTTGAGCTCATCAAAAGCTTTTTGACAGTGTTCATCCCATACGAATCGTACACCCTTTTTAGTTAAATGAGTGAGTGGTCCCACTATCTTTGAGAATCCCTGAATGAACCTACGATAATATCCAACCAATCCGAGGAAACTCCGAATCTCAGTAGGTGATGTAGGTTGTCCCCACTCTACCACTGCCAAAACATTGGCCGGATCTACCGCTATTCCTCTTTCTAACATTACGTGACCTAGAAACTTCACTTCCCGTTGCCAAAATTCACACTTCTCAAACTTGGCATACAACTGATGTTCACGAAGTGTCTGCAACATTATATGAAGATGTTTAACATGATCGTCCTCCAACTTAGAATAAATCAAAATATCATCAATGAAGACAACGATAAATTGATCTAAGTAAGCCCTGAAGACTTTGTTCATTAAATCTATGAAGACTTCTGGTGCATTAGTCAATCCGAAAGGTATGACATGGAACTCATAAGAACCATATCTAGTGAGAAACGCTGTCCTAGGAATATCTTGCTCCCTAACCCGAAAATGATGATATCCAGAACACAGATCAATTTTAGAAAAAAAATATGTAGCTCCCTTCATCTGATAAAAAATATCATCAATCCTGGGCAAAGGGTACTTATTATGAATAGTAACCTTATTCATTTTCCTGTAATCTATATATAGGCGAAGTGAACCATCCTTCTTCTTTACAAACAAAAATTGTGCTCCCCAAGGTGAAGTACTCCTATGAATAAAACCCTGACTAAGCAGTTGCTGAATCTGATCACTCAGCCCTTGCATCTCCACTGGTGCCATCCTATGTGGTGCTCTAGCAATAGGCGTAGTGCCTGAAGCTAAATCAATAACAAAGTCTATCTCGCGACTAGGTGGCAACCCTGGAATCTCTTGAAAAACATCTAGAAATTCTTGCATAATTGGTATGCTATCCAATGACACAGTAATCTCCTCCTCCATTTCCTCTTCTACATAGAATAAATAAGTGCTTGCAACCCCGTTAGAACGTGGCATAATGACGATGTACATATCCTGACCAGGTATGGTAAAAACAACAGACCTATCATAACAATTAACTTGGCCATAGTAGTGAGATAACCAATCCATCCCATGTATCACATCATAAGTGTGCATATCCAGGACCAATAGATTGGCTAGAAATCTAAGTCTACCAATATCTAGTGTCACAGGCCCATCACTCTCATGTAAAATGGCAGTATCGCCTAAAGGTGTAGACATACTGTGAGGTCTATCGTATACTTGCATCGTCATCCCAGATAATACCACAAAAGACTTAGACACAAATAAGTGTGTAGTACGCGTATCAAATAAAACACGATACTATGAACCATGAATAAGAAACATACGCTCAACAACCTAAGGTGCCTGAACGTTTTTAGCATAGGGTCGTACACCCTGCTATAATGCAACTGCTACGGTGCCTGTCTCTAAGGTTGTGGCGGTGCTGGTAAAGCCGGATATGTCTGTCCCTGAATCCGTGGAATCTGTGGAGCGGGTAAAGGTACCGGTGCCTTCTGTCCCTGCTGCACATGCTGTCCCTGTCCCTGTCCCTGTCCCTTTCCTGCTTTAGGACACCTCTAGGACTTTGCTTGGAAGTGTGACTTCTCTATAATCAAACTTACAGAATTGATTCCACAAGTTTCTTTTATAAACTCATTGGTAATCATCCCGTCTTAACCCAACGTACCTATAAGCAAATATTTATTTGATTGTCCAAATACAAATCACTCCACTGTGATATTCCTTTATTATCGCAACAATCACAATCTAAAATAGTTTAATAAAACCATTTATGAAATTATCACAAAAATGCTCTTATGAAACATAATTTAGATGCCAAAACCACCAATTCACTTTATTAAGAACTTCTTGAAACCATAAACTTCCAAAAGAATAATCGTCATATATTTTTTAAAATAATACTAGTGTACGTGATTTAAACAGTACAATACTTCTCATCATACTTCCATTACTACTAGTAATAAATATCACTCTTAAAAGAACATCATCTCTGAGATCTGGTACCTTCCTTCTTGGATGCTCCAGTAACTCCTTCATTATGATCGTCTTCGGGGTCTTCTTCTCCACTTGTTTCAGCTTTGAGCACTACCGAAGTTATGTTAGGTCCACAGTATGGTGGCCAATCTCGCACACCAGAAATCCTCCTTAGCTTATACTTTGAAACAACACTTATTGGAATAAATTCCTTGGTCTTCAATTCTACCTTCTTGGTCTGCCTTCGCAGAGGTCGTCGAAGTAATCTTTTTCTTCTTTATGTCCTTCTTTGCTTTCATTGCAGACCACATCCTTTTACTAGTGCCAAACATTCTGAAATTTCAGAATAAAATTGACATTAGTACGTTCTAAGCGAACCGTAAAGGAATACAATGAATCCTAAACTTAAGCTCTAAACAAGAAAATATGCTACGCGGAAGTTTTAATCCGAAATAACCCTAAAGACACTTGAACCTGGAGTGCTCTGATACCAACTATGATACCCCTCGATTTTAGAGCCACGGGGCACAGATCCAAGGGATACTAAATAATTAAGTATGTAAATGAACACAGAATACAAAAGAATAATAAGAAATAATTAAATAAGCTGAAAATAATTCTAAACAATAATCCTTAAAAAAATCCTAATTAAATAATTCTCGAATAGAATTAATATAAATGAGTGAGCATAAGTTCAGTAGGAGGTGCCTAAGGCACACCTCTTGAGACCCCATGAATCTATATAATGAATGGAAAATAAGAAAGTGGGATTATGCCATGCCAGGGATAAACTTAGTAAATACAATCAAAAATCCAAGTTATAAATGAACTATGTCGTGCAATGGGACGCAATGTCATGTAATATCGCTTCCCATTTCTAAAACCTTTTCCTTCATCATTTCCAAACCATTAATAAAACCTATCCTATGGCAACTGGTGTGTCATGTTATTTCCAATTTATAAAATAACCACCCACAATAGAACGAATCCTTATAGGATAACATTATAAAGAGGGTGTCGAACCCATTGATAAGTACCGAATATTGCATATTCAAGCACCCTTATTTGCATTAGTTAAGTCCATTAGTTGATATAATGTATAGTTTAGATTTATTTGTTTATTTTCGTCTACTTTCAGGTTGGTTCCCCGGAATATGGTTAAAGGAATGATTTTGACAATCTCTTGAAGAAGCAAGCACGACGTTGCTGGGGAGCGTCTTTTGGGCCAAGCTTCTTGAGTCATTATATGTGTGAAGTTTATGGCATAGTGCTCAGAATGGCAACCGCGTCAACAAATTGGCTCGAAGTGGCTCAAGAGAGGAATGAAGGTTTTTGCTGCCAAGCTCCGCGAGCGCCCGCTCCAGGCCCGCAGGTGCCCGCCAGATCCTCCAGAATGTTGCCTTCATCCGCGGGGCCCCGCACTGTCTCGCAGGCCCCCGCCGTAAACCTGCAGGCGCCCACCGAATTATCCAATATCCACCTTCGGGATGCAAGCACCCGCGGGAGCCCGCCAATCTGCAGATAGCAGATCACCTGCTCCTGATTTCAAGCTGCATCTTGTCCCCTAGTCGTTTTGTGTGGTCTTCATTCTTCCTAGGGTTGTTGGAGCTCAAAATTAAGTGTTGGAAGGGAAGATTTTGTGTAGATAAGAGGCTTAAAGCTTATATTGTTGGGCATCTCACATTTATGCTAAGTTAGAGAGAGAAATATTGAGTTTAGAGGGTCTTGTGTGTTCTTGAAGCCTTAGGTGCGAAAATGGAGAAGGGAGCTTCTTCTTCTTCTTCATTCCTTGTATCCATGGGTAACTAACTCCCTATCTAGGGAGGTGATGAAGCCCTATTTTGTAAGCATTGCTTAGTTTTGATTTAATTTTGGGGTAATAATGTATATATATGGCTTTTCCATAAGCTAGAGCACCTTACATGTTGTAATGAACTTCAATGTTTATAAATGACCATTTAGAGTTAAATATCTTGTCTTAGATTGTTTTCTCTTATGATTATATTGTTACATTTTCATAGTGACAATGGAGATGAATTTATGGAAGTGTTTTTATTGGCATGATATGTAGGAAGTTTGATAATCTATTGCTTAGGGCCTTCCTTTGATAGATTATTCTTGATTTCTATTTCATGTACTTTTATTATGAGATTAAGGGCTTGATAATCTTTTGCTTAGTGAGCATGTCTAAGGTTGTATCCTAGTTTAGGTAACCAAAACATGTAATGCTTTGATACGTTATTCTTGCTTATTGATTTCATAAATTTCTTTGAAAGTAATGTAGCAATTTTGTATTGTTGCATTCCATGGTCATATATATATGTTATTTCTATGATATCCTTATGTCCTAGCATGCTTATTGATAGGTAGTGAATTCACTTCCTTAGTCCCTTCTTTATTGTCTTTATCTTTTTACTTCTTAGCACATTATTGTTTTATGCAATTTTCAATTCCAAATTTTATTGACAACCCAAACAAAACTGCATACCCCTTCATCATTCTAAAAGTGATTTTAGACATCTTGGTTGCCATAAACTAGCAATCCCAGTGGTTCGAATTACCCGACTAATAACCTTATTTTACAATGATTTGTGCTATTACAAAGTTGATTTATAATTGACAACCGATCACCCATAGGGAGATGAGTATTTATGTTCCGCTTTTAATTAATCTCTATTGGTTTACAGGTAACTAGTTGAATTGTTGGATTGGTTGTCACGGTTGTAAATTGAACTTAAACTAAAGTAATCAGAGAGAGAAAGGTTTTAAGGCTTTGACTTTACCACAACCTTCATACTATGGTTAAGTATTTCAACTCTGGAAATTTAACAAATTATATTTTAAATGAATTGAACTCAATAACATTCGTCCAATTCAGGTTTTAAAGAAAGATGTTTTATAAAATTCAGTTAACTATAACCTCTCTGCGGTTAGCATGGACTATCCACCTACATACTCTAACTACTTTAACTATTTTATAAATATCCATCTTTCCTAAGCATAGAGTATGAAAACATTCTTTTATAAAAAATGTTGGAACACCATTACATGACCTCCATTCTTATGTCCGGCAGGGTTCTGCCAGATACCATCCCATAAGAATAGGTTGAGAATAGAAAACAAACAATTATATCTAAGACAAGGTACTAACAATTTAAAATATATTTAAAGCATTAAATCCAATTGAGTTGTCTCAATTGCTCATAGTCATGTAATAAAAAACATAATATATATTAAAACATCCCAAAGTTAAGAACAATCAAACCATAGTACTAGATTGGGTTACATCAGTGCCTTAAGAGATGAATTAGCTACTCATGACAATACCGAATATCATCTGTGTTGTAGTCGTCTCCATCATCATGGATGACACTTCCCTTCTCAGGATTTTTACCTTCTAAGGTTATAGAAACCCTAAAAGCTGCCACCACAGTATTAACCTTCTCAGTAGTACGAGAAAAAAAACCTCTTCTATCAAGGCCTATGCCTTCTTTTATAGAAGAAAATAAAGGTTTGGTGGGCTTTTAGGTCTTCTAGCCCATCTGGAATGAGATACGACTTGTAAAAGGAATAATCCCGTAACTTAAATCTGATATGTCATGGACGGCTCGTGCTTTAGGAAGCAAAGCTTGAGCTTTGATGTTTAGGCTTGAGCTTTGGGAACAAGGCTCGAGCTTCATTGAGTTGTTGCTTGAGCTTTAAGAAGTGGTGCTCGATCTTCACTTTGACACTTAGCCAAATTTCTTCTACTATTTTCAGAAGCGTCTTTTCCTTTAACACTTAGAATATTTTTGGGATATATCTCTTTTAACATTGCTCGATCCAAGCTTCATGGGCTCGAGCACTAGGTACTAGGCTCGAGCTTTAAGTACTTAAGGCTCGAGCTTTGGGTAATGGTGCTCGATCCTTGAGGTCTGGCACGAGGTCCTGGGAGCCTGGTTCTTCCATTAAATCAACTCTTCAAATGTAACACCTTGTGCTCAAGCTTGAGGGTCAAGGCTCGAGCACCCTGTAGTTAAGCTCGAGCACCTTGGAGGTAAGGCTTAAGCTCTCGAGGTACGAGGCTCGAGTTTCAATGCCTTATTAATTTTTCTTCTATTTCTTGTAGGGCTCGAGCCTCAAGACTTGGGCTCGAGCTTTGGATCCTGAATTCTTCCAAACTTCACCATTTAAGCTCTCGGCTTACTCTGAATGACCGCTAACGACTCTGTAAGCTTCGATATCAGTCTTTTTATCATAAAGTCTTGGTTTTAACCATTTCTCTGAAAAAATACCTATAAACACACATTAAACATAAATCAGTCTAACAATGGATATAAGTATCACTTTAGGCTTTAACATACCTATATTTAAGGGCTTGAATATGCAATATTCAGTGCTCATCACACCCCTAAACTTACATATTGCTAGTCCCTTAGCAATGCAGAACTAAAAAGCCATTTTCGTGGGAATCACGGTTGCATTTAGCTTATGCAACAAGCCTTTAAACCCCTAGGTTATCCCTAGTGAACGAGTTGTAGTCTCGTGAGGGTTTCTAGTGATGGTACCCACAAACATCTCAAAGCAGTGCCTTAATTGCACGATAAGTATGTTCAAGTAATCTAGGCAACCAAAACCCCTTATGTAACAAGCTTTCAGCTAACGACTCCCAGGCCAGATAGTCTTAGGGCATTAAGTGTTAAAACACACCCCTAAGGACTTAATTGCTCAAGCAATCTAGGTACAGACCTGAACTTGATCCTTTTTTACTTCTTTTCTTAATTTTTTTCTATTTTCTTTTATTCACATTGGTGAAGATTTTTTTCCTTTATTGCATTGCATACATACCAATTTTTTCTATATATTGGTTATCAAAATTATCAAATCTACCTGCACATCTCAGTTTAACTCAAAACAAAACAAGACTTCTAGTGTTTACCCCACAAAATTCATGCAAGTGTGAATATGTACAAAGTGTAGCATCTCAGAGATTAATTTCATTAAACAAGGATCATCTTAACAGAGTGGACCACGGGCCACCAATTGATTTCAAAAATTTGCAAGAATCACTATTCATAGTATTTTAGCATACAAATCATGTCTATCCAACATTAGATTGCAAGCAGAATATATGACAATCAATAGACTCAAACTCATGCTTATAACATCAACTATCATATTATGTCCTTGTGTTAGCAAAGTTTAAATTTCTCCCAATTTACCTTACCCCCAAACTTATTATGCACATTGTCCTCAATATGTGAGAATAAAAAAGAGTTAGAAAGATATTACCATACAAGCAGACTAGTAAAGATAGACCAAAATGAAGCACAAAAGGGTAAATAGAGAAATCACCCCCAAACTTAATATGTAATATTTGGCAAAATCAACAAACTCTAACATAAATCAGAGTATCAAGCATATGGAGTAATAACAAAGAAATATCACATGTAGCGCAAATATTAACACGATGGTAGTATAGGCAAAAAGTATCAATATAAATGATAAAGATCAGTACAATGCTTTCAAAATAACAGACTTAGGGCAGATATACAGCATAAAGAAATAAATACATCCAAAAGACTGCCCTGGTCAACAGAAGTGACTATCTAACAAAAGAAAATATAGAAAAGCTCTAGATAGCTAATCTATCTGTGGTGAAGGAGTATCAGTAGATGTAGATGGAGTGGAAGGAGTGCGGCGTAATAACTCCTCTAAAATGCTCTGCTGCGCAGATAGCATCTACTGCAGCACTGCTTGTCCATCCTACAGCTCTGTCACATGTGCCTGTAAAACTTTAATCTCAGCCTGAGAAGAACTCTTAGGCTGGGCTGCAGGAACGGGCCTCCTCCTTGGTGGGGCCTGGCTATCGGAGAGATCTATCTCATCCTCTGTAGCCTTATCATCATGGTCCTCATCTTACCCCACCATCACTGCATCGGCACGGTCGGTTGAAAGAATAGTAGGTGGAGGTGGATAAGGTGGCACATGCAGCATATGTGGCACACCCCGTGCCTCGGCATCCAATCGTCGTCGATCCTCTTGAATCTCATCGTCAACCCCCTACTCCGGACATCTGGTCTTAGGCCTATGCCCCTAGACGTTATTCTACTGAGTGAAATGGTACTGGGTAAAAACTGTAACTGTAGCCTCATTTGGGAGTATGGGAACTCCCGAGATCTCCATCAGGCGAGTGACCAGCCTAGGGAACTCCAAGTTATGGGTAGGAAGGCGTCGGGCCTCTCTCATATCATTACAAAGCTAGCGCAGCTGCATAAACACCAATTGGGGTATAGACACCCAGTAGTCGGCGTGGAATGCACAATGTGCATCCACCATCTCTGTGCATCACCCTATCTTATGTCTGATAGGGTAAACATTGACCACAAGGACCGTATCTAAGAACCAGAAATGTCTCAGAAACTATAACTTTTGGATCATCTCCAGAGTAGTAGAGTGTCTCCCCTAGCCAAGAGCTCTGACCATAGACTCCCTAGAAAGGCCAAGGGGAATCGGTGGAAACTGGCCCTGGAGAGCAGCAGGGCATCTATGGTGGTAGCCCAAAGCTTTCGCTATAGTTGTATAGTCCACTATCAGCTCTACTCCCTCGATAGTGGCTGTGAAGAAATCCTCACCATCATGGGCATCATCGCCCGGATGTAGCAGCAAAGTGCGGTAAAACGCATGCACCAATCGAAGATAGGTAACCTGTGCTGGATGCCACAGGAATCCCGACAGCAGTCGAGCCTATTGATCGGTCAACGACTATCACAATAATAATCAACCCTTTGCAATAGCACAAATCATTGTAAAATAGGGCTATTGGTCGGGTAAGTCAAACCACTGGGATTGCTAGCTTATGGTAACCAAGTTTTTTAAAATTTACTTTTAGTTTGATGAAAGAAGTATAAAGTTGTGTTTGATTTGTCACTTAAAGCTAGGAATTGAAATGTGCATAAAATAATAAATTGAAAGAAATTAAAGAGATGAAAATAATGTGGAGAGGACTAGGGAAGTGAATCCACTACCAATCCTATAAACATACTAAATTGCTATTAACTTGGGAAACAATTTCACTACATGGCAATGATATGTAGCAATACTAGATTGCTACATTATCCTCAAGAAATTCATAGGATCAAGACTTAAGTATAATCCCTCAAAGTGCCACATGCTAGAACTACCTAGATTAGGGTGTAGCTATGACATGTTCACTAAGCTAGGGACCATCAAACCCCTTAATCACTATGGTGATAGCATATGGAGCTAAGAATCAAGATAAAATCCATCAGAGGAAGGCCTAAGCAATGGACTAACAGGCTTCTCATACAACATGCCAATAAGAACTATTCCATAATCTCATTTCCATTCTCACTATGAAAATGCAAGCCATACAATCATGTGAACATATAATCTAAGACAAAATAATAGATTCAACATAATCATTTATATAAATTAAGATCCATTACAAAATATAAAGTGCTCTAAATCATGGAACTACCATATACATGAATCATTTCCCAAATTAAATGAAATTAAAGCATGCTTACAAGAGAGAGCTTCATCACCTCCCTAGATAGGGAGTTAATTACCCATAGGAACAATAGAGGAGGGAGAAAAAGTGAAGAAGCGTTTCATTTTCGCACCTAGAGGACCCAAAATACACAAACCCTCAAGAACTCAATATTTCTCTCTCTCAACTTCACAAAAATGTATATATCCTTATACCATGCAACCATCCTCTATTATATCCACCTTAGCCTTCTATCAACTCTCAATATATGGCTCTAAAGTTCCTAGACAAAATCCAAGAAATCCCCTAACAAAGGGGATAACATTTGGTAGGGAAAGAAGGAGCCATGTTGGCTTGTTTGCTGTCTGGCGGGCTTCCGCGGGTGCTTGGAACCTCAAAGATGGCCACTGGATGAATTGGCAGGCGCCCACGGGGTTGATGAGCTCACTGGATGGTTTGGCGGGCGCTCGCGGATCTGATGTGGGCGACCGCGGGAGCCTGGCTTTAATGCTTTCACCCCTCCTTTGAACCACTTTGGATCGGTCCGTTGACACGGTCTTCATCCTAAGTGCTATGTAGCGAAACTCACAAGCTCGATGAATCACATGGCTTGGCCAAAATGACGGTTCCCAGCAACGGTGTGCTTTGATTCTTTAAAAGTTTCTCAAAACCTCACTTTTAACCATTTTCGGGGGAACCAACCTGAAAGTAGACAGAAATATACAAATAAAGCTAAATATACATTATAAACAACTGATGGACTTAGCTAATGCAAATAAGGGCGCTTGAATATGCAATATTTAGTGCTTGTCACACCCCCAAACTTACATTTTGCTAGTCCCATAGCAAAATAAAAAATAAAACTCTAGACAAAATGACAACATTTGAAAAGCTATCAACATGCATCAATTATGGAGCAAGAAAATACCTACAAAGCTCAAATGTAACTTGGAACAGACAGAAAGTTGAAAATGAGATCATTAAGAAAACTACTTTGCATATATGAAGCCTTGATATATAAAATGGCTAAACATATTTCAAATCTTATGCATCAACATTATAGTCCATATAAATACTTCAATTGTCATCTCTTTAATAGAAATCAACTCTACTTCAATGAAAATGAACCGGATTCCCAAGATGTGGCTTTTACCCTCTTTTTCCAATTTCAAAACACAAGTTTCAAATCATTGAATTTCCCTTTTAAATAAGGTCACTAAGACATGAATTTATTCAACTACAATATTTTTTATTTTTTATTTATTTTTTTATTATTATTTATTTTTTGTATTGTCGTGCAATGCTGAAGTCCTTTAAGCTTTCTAACCAACCCATACAACAAGTGTTAGGCTAGCAACTCCCAAATCAGATGGCTTTAGGGTGCCAAGTGTAAGGACACTCCAAAGGCTTAATAACTCGAGTTGGCAAGGCTACGAACTCCAACGAACCATATTTATTTATTTTTATTTTGTGAATGACTGTGCAGTGCCTAAGTCCCTTAAGCATTCTAACCAACCCATGTAGCAAGCGTCAGGCCAACAACTCCCAAACCAGATGGCTTTAGGGTGCCAAGTGTAAAGACACTCCTAGGGCTTAATGACTCAAGTTGGTAAGGCTATGAACTTAAACTGGCTATTATCAATATTTATTTCATTTCAAAATAGCTTTTTTTTTTTTTTTCATTTTTTATTTTCATGCCAAAGGTCTCTATTCATCAGGGTCATCAATTTAAATCAACTGAGTCAAGGTCAAGGTCAATTAGGTTGTATACCTCACAATTAGGTTGCATACCTCACAATTAGATTTCCGATGTGCATCTGTGCAATGTGAAGCATAGAAGAGTAAGAAATCTGATGAAAATCTAATTGAAGCATTTATACAAACCAACGTGAATTAACATGGTCATTTTAGATTTTTCTTTTATTTTCAAAACTATCTTGGCTTCTATACACAAAGTATTAAACACATGTTTAATTTCCAACGAGTTCCATGATTACACTGTCATTGCTTCCAACAAAATGATTTTATTAATTTACATGAGTCAAGTTAAGGTCATGTGAGCAAAAATGTAATATCAAAAATGTAATAATACCAAACTTAAATGTCACATTGTCCTCAATGTGAGAAGACAAAGAATGAAAATGGAATAGAAAAGAGGGTACACAGAACAATAATACCAAGTGAAGGAGGAAATTCAGTGGCGGTGCAAAAATAAGCCACCTCGTGAATTCCAGGAGCATGCCCCAAAACTTGATTTCAAAAACCTGTCAAAAGACATCTATACACAGCTAATATCATATGAATCTAAAAATGAATAAAAATAACTGCAATTTATTTATCTAAAAACCAAAATCCATGCAAAGCAGCAAAAGAGTTCAGTTAAAAGTTCAAAATAGGAACTGGAAAGGAAATGCCAAACGCGACACCAAAATAAATCTAAAAAGTACTACGAGAAAGAAAAATAGAAACTAAAAACATAAACCACTCCATCATCGGAGTAGAAGATGATCCACCAGGTGCGTCAGGTGCACGGTCAATCAATGTCTAGAGCATGGCTTGCAAAACCTGCTGACTCTCCTAAGTCGCCTTAACAGTGCTCTCAATGTTCTTAAGGTCCATGTGAAATGCATTAAGGCAAGCATTGAGATTAAAATAATCAGCTCGGGTCATAACATCCGGTGGTGGTGAAACAGGAGTAGCCGGAGCAGTAGGGGCATCAACAACAGGGGGAGTCGGAGCACCCCAATCCAACTCATCCCTAATGCGGGCTTGGCGAGACGTCTTAAGCTGCATAGTCCTTATTTTTTTCCTCATGACGGGGTGCTTGGAACCCTGAGTTTTTGAGCAGCCGTGTGACAAGATATGGGAATGGAAATGCCTAAGTGGTGGCATTGCTCGACCTCACCAAGATATGGGTATGAAAATGCCCAAGTGGTGGCATTATAGATCTGGAGGATTTGGTCCCAGACAAGCTGCGGGATACAAAACTAAAGCTCATTCTCAACAGCATAGAGGGCTTGCAAAAAGATCCCCTTACGCTCGGAATGTTCCGGCACATAAAGGACGTTTTTGGCCAGGACTGAGTCCACAAACCACAATCGGCATGATAAGAATGATTTATTGGTGCGGGTGGTTCGATTGGCGGTATATTGGTTGTGGTAGATTTTGCTCACCATATTAGACAATGTTAGGCCAGTTAGAGCTTCTCCATATAGAGGCAAGCCTACATCATCCATTAGCGATGCCAGTGGGTAAGCCAAAGTCGCAGCAAGATTATTAAGGTTAAATTCAAAAGCCTCGCCATCAATGGTCGTCTTAATGATATCCGGCTCTGCACATGAATGGAACATGTTTGCATAAAGCAGGCGGACCACACATGGATAGTAAGCACTAGTGCGTGGCTTGAAAAGAGATTCGAGGCTACGCTCCATCAATTCGCAGACTGCCCATGCCGTGTCCGGATTCTTGTCGAAACCATTTTGGATGTCAAATTTGGCTTCGGTTTCGATTGGCCAATTTGCCCAATTTCGCGTGGGAGCCTTCTCAGAAGGGCTCTCAGAGGAGCAAGCGCACTTTGAAGATGTTTTGGGTGCCATTTGAGTGAAAAAGTTGGTTTAGGAATTTTTACAAACACCTGGCGTGCACAAAAATTGGGAAGAGCGACAAAAGGGTATTAGAGATGTGAAGACCCCAAATTTTGGACAGGCAAATGACAATCTACAACCTCCAAATAGTCACCAATCTTCCCAATATACAATTCTGGCCTCCATTGAACCACAAATTAAAAGAAAGGGAAAAGAAAACTTACCCCAAGTTGAAGACCCAAAAGCTCCCTTCTGCTTGGCAATAGAAGATGATGAGGATAAGGAAGATGGATGAAGGATGGAGATGGAAGGAGATGGATGAAGGATGGAATGAGAGTGAAAGTGATAAGCGCCAAATATTGCATATTCAAGCGCCCTTACTTGCATTACTTAAGTCCATTAGTGGAGCTTAATGTACAGTTTTACTTTATTTGTGTATCTCTGTCTTGTTTTAGGTCGGTTTCCCCGAATATGATTAAAGAAGCGGTTTTGACAATCTTTTCTTGAAGTAGATGCACCGTTGCCGGGGAGCCATTGTCTGGACCAAACCTCGTAAGTTGTCGTATGTGTGGAGTTTGTGCCATAATGCTCATAATGGTAATCGCGTCGATGGATCAGCGTGGAGGGGTTCGCGCGAAGCTTTGATATGTTGCAGTCACAAGGCCTCGCGGGCGCCCACCAAATACCCATCTTTTTGCCTAGTTTCACGAGGCCCCGTTGAGCTCCCGTGGGCCCCCGCCGAGCTCCTACGGGCGCCCGCCAAACATACCAGTAGCCATCTTAGGAAATGTAAGCCCCCGCGGGCGCCCGCCGATCTATAGACAGCAGGTCACTTGCTCCTTAATTCAAGCTGTATCTTGTCTCCTAAGTAATTTTCTGTGGCTCTAATTGCTCTAGAGGAGAGAGCTCGTGATGGAAGGGAGAGAGGGTAGATTTTGGGTGGATAAAAAGGGGTGAGGCTTGTATTTTGCCATATCTCACATTTTAGGACCAAGATAGAGAGAGAGAGAGTAGTATTTTAAGGCTTCTTGAGTTCTAGCTTGTTTAAGGTGCAAAAATGAAGGGTGGAACTTCTTCTTCTCCTTCAATCCTTGCATCTATGAGCAACTAACTCCCTATCTTGGGAGGTGATGAAGCCCCTTATTGTAAGCATGTTCGAATTTTGATTCTATTTTTGGGAAAACAATGTATTTTTGTGGTTGTTCTATAGTCTAGAACTACACTTGATGTAATGAACTGATATTGATATAAATAACATTGTTGAATTTATTTCTTGTCTTAGAATGTAGGGTCTCATGGTTATATGGTTTACATTTTCATGGTGACCATGAAGACGAGATTATGGAATGGTTTTAATGGCATGCTGTTGAGAAATTTGATAGGCCATAGCTTAAGTTCTCCCTTTGATGGTTTATTTTTAATTTTCAGCTCTATGTGCCCTTACCAAGTGATTAAAGGCTTGATGATCTCTAGCTTAGTGAGCATGTATGAAACTACACTTTAGTTTAGGTAGCTAAGCATGTACATCTTTGATAGAATATTCTTGCCCATTGATTTTATGAACTTCTTGAAGATAATGTAGTAACCATGAGTAACTACTTGTCATGGCCATCTATTTATGTTGTTTTTCCCAATTAAATCATATTCTAGCATGTTTATATTATAGGTGGTGAATTCACTTCCCTAGCCCTCTCTACCCAGATCTCCTTCTTCTAAACTACTTACAAATTATTGTTTATTGCATTTTTCAATTTATAATTATAGTGACAAACCAACAAATCTCTACAGCCCTTCATCATTCTAAAAATGATTATAGACACCTAGGTTGCCATAAACTAGCAGTCCCTGTGGTTCGACTTACCTGACCAATAACCCTATTTTACAATGATTTGTGCTATTGCAAAGGTTGATTTATAATTGTGTCATACCTATCAATTTTTGGCATAGTTGCCGGGGACTGCAAATGGTTTAGCAACCGAGGTTCTAGGGTTAACTTTGGTTTGATTGTTAATATTGTGATTTGTGAATATTTCTTGTGTGATTTTGACTATCGTTGTGTTGTAAGTTGTTTGTGAGATTCTAGGGACTTGATGCTCGCCGAGGGAATGCTAGCAAATTTGTAAGTCTAGAGGCCCCCAGGTAAGTTCTTCGACTCTCTAGTTTTGAATTTGTTAGTATCGTGCATGTGATTAGAATTTAGCAATATTAAGTTAAGAAGCCCTTGTCGAGGCTATTTTTCTGTTTATTTTCAATTGCAAGCATCGGTCCTTGTCGTGGCCATTTACTTTCTGTCTTGATAATTAAGGAGAAAGGGAACATCGTATGTGGAGTTGATGGTGATGAAATATTGTGTTGATTATATTATGTGTTGTTGATGTTTGGCCGTAGATCACTTTCCCTACCCACAATCGACTCGCCAATTGACATAAATTCACTTGAAAGAACTCTTAGACGAAACCTTAGGGAATCTATCAAAATCCTCCCAAGCTTTTGAATTAGCTGGATGTCTTAACTCATTTGTCTCATTCACACGTTTCTCTTTATGCCACCACATGTCGAAGGCCGTGTCTTTTGACATAAATAATTGTTGAAGTCTTGATTTCAAAGGGAAGTGCTGGAGAGCATTTTAAGGGATTTTCTTACCCTTACCTTCATGAGGTTTATACCTCGATACACCACACTTTGGATAATTTTCTTTACCTGCATTCTCCTTCCAAAATAGAACACAATCATGTTTACATGCATGTATACAATCATATCCAAGTCCCAAGTCTCGCAACAAGCTTTTAGTCTCGTAATGAGACTTTGGTAACACATTGTTGTTGGGAAGCATATCCTTAAATGCATCAAGCATCATGTCAAATGCTTTATTGCTCATTCGGCTTGTAACCTTCACATGGAATAACTTTAATATTGCTGACAACTTAGAGTATTTTTTACAACCTAGCCACAATTCACATTGTGCATCATTTTACAATCTATCAAAGCTTCCTCCTCCAACATCAACTTTAGGCGAATCTTCTTGTTGTTGTATATTGGTGAAGTTTCCTATTTGTATGTTATCCAACAATTCAAACACATTATCTACATTTCCATCTTCATCGTGGACATTTTCCCTACTGACATTAGCATCAATATTAACATTATTGTTGCTTTGACAGGCCTCCCCATGATATATCCAATTGGTATACCCCTTGTCCATCCCATTACTCAAGAGATGCTGCTTAACTTCTTCAATTTGACGATAAGTTGTATTTTTGCAATGACGACATGGACATTGGGACCTACCGTCTACTTCTGCATGACGGCTAGCCACATCAATGAAGTCGTGTATGCCGTCAAAATACTTTACACTACCCCTAGCGTGATAATGAATCCAAGACTTATCCATGTAACTGCCCAAACACACACACACACACACACATAAAAAGAAGAAGAAAAATGTATATCAAATATAAACAAAAAACTAAATATATATAATTGCAGGTAGGCTCTCACGCGGTCTAAAAGAACGGACTTTTCAACGCACCAAAAGTCAATTAGAAAAATTACACTTTATTACTTTATCAAACCTGACCATAGTTAATTTACTATAATTAGCCAATACATTTATTCAATCTCTCTCTCCTTAATCTCTTCCATCATCCTTGCAATCTCAACCACTACCGCCATAACCACAACATCACAGCCACCATCTTCACTACTACAGCCACAACACAACTACCATATTCATTCTCTAAAATCGGATCCAGATCATTATCTCTTTCTCTATCTTCTTTTTGCACTTTGATTTATTTATTTTTTTGCTCTCTTTATTTTTTTTTTTTACCTTGATGGCTTGACTGTTGGTCTCTTATTTATATTTTATTTATTATTTTTTTCATCGACCCATTATTCCACACTTCATGAATTAGTTTTTTTTTTTTTTTTTTTTGGTTCAAAAGATACCAATTTTTTAGGGTTTGTGAATAAGCACAACCTCTAATAATGGAGTCTCAAACAGAAAGCATATATTGCTTAATTGTGCCATGGAAACAATAAAAGGTCTCTAAATTTGGATTTTTTGGAACTCGATAGCTCAATACTGAAACTGAAATAAGAAAAATCTCCAAATTTTGGCAATTTGCTCAATTTCATTCCCATTTACTTTTTCACGCATAACATTTTCCCTCAAATTTTATGTCACAAATATAATTATGGTAAATTAGTTATGGTTAGGTCTGATAAAGTAATAAAGTGTAATTTTCCTAATTGACTTTTGGTCTGTTGAAAAGTCCATTATTTTGGACCGCATGAGAGCCTTCTTGTATATAATTGAACCCTACAAAAAATATATATAATCTTTCCCTAATAATTGTTAACAATTGAGATTCACAAGCACCGACAACCTTCAACCATACGGAAATTCTAACATAATAATTACAAGAGAAATACATTTCTTCTTTTAAAAAAAAAATGATCAGCAACTTATTATATAATGTCACCTTCATTAATGAAAGATGGAAAAGTAAAGGGGTTCACACTTCACACATAATAGTACATATAATATATGAATGCTAGCTAATTAAATTTGAATTTCGCATAATTATAATTTCAAACTAAAATCTATTAAATTCAAATTGGAGTCAAAGAGAAAATTACCAAATAGACTAAAAGGAAAATTCTACTATAAAACTAAAACAATCATTAGTCCAACTATCTTATATAGAAAAGAGTACAAGTTGTCAAGAAAAAATAAATAAAAAAATAAATAAATAAAGTAAGAAAGAAAAAATATGATGATGAAGTAAGTTGGACCCATTAAATTCAAATTTCACATAATTATAATTCCAAACTAAAATCTATTTTGTGCAGCCAAAAATCCCTTAATAGACTTCAAAGGCCAAAAATATTTCACCCAGTTCTTGTAAGTGTTATATATTTGTCCAAAACAGTTTATATTCTAGCAATTGTCTATGAAACAATAGAACCAGAAAAACAACAAGTATTACAGTGTAGACTTCTCAAGAAAGTTGAAACCAAATCTAGTTGCAGAATCATTCACTACAAACAACACAATATATATATATATATATATATACATATTGTTTATGATTTTTACCCACTAGAAAACAACTGCTTCACCCAAAAAATGGAAGATCTGAAAAAGAAAAAGAAAAAAAATACAGGTCCTGAACAATTTGGTTCCTTGTGCTTGAAATTTACAGAATATATATATATATATATATATATTATAACATTATCTTTCCATGCACTATTTAGTAATCTGAAAGCTGCCATCATTTCAGCTCATTCTGCACTCATGGAATTGAAAAGTTCTTGTCTTAAGCTGGGACTGTCAACGGGCACAGGTTGGCCTAAAGCTTGGTGGGATCAGCAACTATATTTAGATCAACAACAATAATTAGACACACTTTATTATTCTAAACTCATTAATAGTCAGTGAACACATTAATGATTTATCAATTCGAATTTATCTCTACTACTGAAATTAACATTTCAAAGATGCTGACAATCCTATCACTAGATTTAGAAAAAGGCCTATATATCTGCAAAAGTTTCATCTACCACTACAAAATCAAACTTCCAACACCAGCAAAAAAAAAGGCAAGACAAAGAAGAGAGGATTTAAAGTAAGTGTTACAGATATCCATGCCTGCTTGGCATTCATTTTGAGTGGCCAAGAGCAGCAGAAAGTTGAAGGTTGAGCTTATATATGGGTGTCGACATTTCCGGTCAAGAACAGTAAACCAACACAACAGTTGAAAACTGATTTTGAAGTCTGGGATGCTATTCAGATTTCATATGTTAATCTAATATATATATAAATAAGTAATAAACATACGTTAAAATAAAAAATAAATCTCTAGAATTATTCTACAAAATATCCTCAGCATTATCCTACAAAATATCACATTTACACATATCTCAAATTTCTCAGCTTCATATTCTATTGCTATCTTTACAATTAGTTACTGGTTCTTTAAATATTTATTATTGAAGTTACTCTTCGATCCTAAAGCTAAGATTCAAAGCAAAGCAAAGTACTAGTAAAAAATACCAACGGGTCAGTGGCCTAGCGGTATCAGGCCCTTACATCCCAAAGGGAGGTCAAGGGTTCAAGCCACCATGGAGGCATGTGTGTGTGAGTATCAACTATGAATTTTTTTTTTTTTTTTTCAAAAAAAAGTACTAGTAAAATGAAAAACAAGAACACTATATAAATATCTAGCACACAAATCCATTTCACTTTACATTCCATGGTGTTAATAGGAGGAGGTAGATAGTGTGAAAGATTAATGCAATCTCATTGCATTTGAGGAGTCAATTTTACATGTGTACACCAACTAATTAATTCATCAATGTCAAAAGAAGAACAAACATATTTATAAATACATAACTCAGAGTTTAATTTGATATATAAGATTACAAATTTAACTGAATCAGTGCATTTCATGTCTCAAAAAGCTTACTTATTACATACACTAAACAATGAACATTGGGCTTCACTACCCAAAAGACATACAAACTCTTATCAACTGGTTTAATTGGATTGCATTGTTCTTTAAGCAGCAGGATATTTAGTCGTTGCTAAAATCAAAAGAGATTGTTGTGTTTCTTAAATTCCAATCAGATGGAAATTGTGGTTTTTACATCATTTGTAACCTGATTTATCATGGAAAAGAATTTAATATTTATGCTTTTAGTTGGTATGCTATATTAAAATTATATATACATTTGAAAATCAGGAGATAGAGCTACTATATCCATATGATCAATGAAAGACCTCTATACATAGTATTTAAGCCCGAGTCTTAGAAAATGGCTTAGGAAGAAACGCAGGCTGCCATGGCTTTCAATTCATCACCTCATTCAAAAACGTTCCCAGAACAATCCCAAGCCCCACCTTGTACATTTACCACATCCAATATCAGTTTCAAAATTTTCACCACCTTACAAACCTGTGGAACACTAGGGACTGACCCAAAAAATTATATGAGGGTGTAACTATTTACCATGAATTTAAACCCGAATTTATTTTACTACCCCGAACAATCCAAGTTAGAAAACCAATCAAGCAAACAAGCAAGCATATACCAAATTATACAAGAAAGTTAATAACCTAGTAAGGCCAGCGCATCCTCCAACTAAAGAAAAAGAAAATTAAACAAATAAAAGGCTTTAAGAAAACATTGCACATGGAGCATTATACATCCACTGACAATATTCAGTATCAATCACAACTTCCGACCAAGTGTAGAGAGATTCACATTAGAAAAAAAATGAAATGTTAAAATGTCATGTTTGCAAACTTGAATTCATACATTTACTACCATTAGCCATAAGCAACAAAGAATCGCTTCTGTAAATGTGACTTTTTTCCTAAATTGAACACAATACAACAAACAAAATAGAAATAGAACCCAGAATTCAAATTATGTCAAAGTGATTTCATAGTGTAACAAGCACATAATGAGTTTTTTAACAAGCACATAACAAGTCAAACTCGTTATATCTCAAACCTGTATTTCCCACAGCGATTCAAACTCAGACCACAAGCCGACACCAGATTTGTAATTTACCCCTTCGATTGTTAAGCCTTTTGCAATTTCGAAACCCTACAACATGTATTTGCATAAAAAAAAGCCTATGGTGAGGATCATTAACCTGAAGTGGGTTATATGAATGTCAAATTGAAGATGGGGGTTCTCTGAAAATCAAAAAAAGAAGCATAATCCCTAAAATTGTAAAAAAAATAAAATGTTGAACCTCATGATTAAGAGTGGCTGTTGGAACGATTGGGTCATTCGGCCTTTGCTGTGGAAGAAGGTGGAAGAGTCTCTGTCTTCTGCGATGGTGGAAGAGGGTGGAAGAGCTAGCCTCTATCTTCTGCGAGGGTGGAAAAGGCGTGAGGGCTTAAGCGGGTTGAGAACTGAAGTCGGCTGAAGATCGACTTTAGGTATACGGATGTAATGATATATTAAACACGTAGCTTGATGTATTTTTGTAAAATAAAATAATTAAATATATTATAATTTTGCTCGCGC
Source organism: Cornus florida (assembly GCF_030987335.1). Taxonomy (NCBI): domain Eukaryota; kingdom Viridiplantae; phylum Streptophyta; class Magnoliopsida; order Cornales; family Cornaceae; genus Cornus; species Cornus florida. The sequence continues at coordinate 38,250 of NW_026775894.1, read as the reverse complement.
CAAACAAGGAATGAAACGCCAAGTTTTGCCGCACAATTTTTTGTGAAATTGGGGACGGGGTTTTTAAAGTTTTAGATACAGGTGTAAAGATTGTGCCAAAAAAGAATTGTGCCAAAAAAGAAGGTTTTAGGGACAGTTAATTTAGACTTTGCAAAAAAATAAGAAAAAAAAAAAAAAAAAAAAAAGAGGTTTTAGGGACAGTTTTTAAGATTGTCACTGAAACCCATATTTCTCGTAGTGATATATATTTATGTCACCATCCCAAACAAAATAAATAATCACAATATAAATAAAAGTAAGTACATATAACAAACAAAACACCACGAAGTCTATCATTATCTATTGTATCATGTGCATTAAACAATACCACTTTTGAGATCAATTTTTCGTACTTGATTTTCACATCTCCCTCTGAATTATCACAACCTGAATGCAATACATAAAGCGCAAGTGATCATCTACTTTCAAAGAAGTAACATAAACTTTTCTAATAGCAAGGATCAGTTTTTCTATAAAAAAATACTATTTACAAAGCAAAGAGCCTCGGTGCACTTCCAATGTATAGTCCACCCAATGATTAAGAGCAAATAATACTAATTTCTTATAATAATCCCGTAACACACGATAAACCAATAAATAAACCCAAAGAATGTAGGTTATAAAATCTCCTCCAATTGATCTTTAAAATATTAACATATTTCATCTCGTTTGTAACCAAAGTCTAGATGGCAACAATCTTCAACTATGCATTCCAACACTACTAATGATAAATATCACTCCAAAACAAAATGGCATCCTTGAGATTCAGTATTCCCATTCTTGGATGCTTCTGAGTCTCCTCTAATAGAATCTTCTTCTGGATCCTCTTATTCACTTTTCACTGCCTTGAAAATCACTGAAGTTGCGTTAGGTCTGCTGATGAGCGCTGAAAAGTACACATTTAAACCCATTAAGCTTAGGTATTCTATGACCTTTATCTATCTTATTCTCTCGCTTTAGATTGATTTCGTGTTATTTCCGTTTTCAGGCACTTATCCCCAAAATAAGCTAATTCAGCCAAATAAGAGCAAAATTGAAGTAATCCTTAGATGAATCAAAGAAAGGAGCAAAGTGAAAACAAAATAAAGTAAGTGGTGAAAATTCAGCAAGTTTGATCGATCATGGAATTTCTTCAATCGATCCAACATTGATCGATCTCAATACTTAAAGATGGATCCGAGCTCTTTTGTCCTTATCCAAAGATCCCGCAATGTTCGATTGATCAAACTTTCTTTAGATAGATCGAAAAGATTCCATCTTATCCAGTTATACCACCCCCACCTACCACTTTTGTCTCTTTCCCAAAACATCTCAAAAATATATCAGATTTGTCTTTATCCAAAAAGGCACTACCAAGAAGGATCGATCCAGCCAATGTTTGATAGATCTCAGTCATGTTCGATCAATCACAACAATGGTTCGATTGCTCGAACTTCCTTAAGTGTGAATTAATTTAATTTTCAGCTCATTAAAAGTTGTCTCATAGTCCAATCATTGAGGGAGCCTTGGTGTACGAGCCCAGACCATTGGGTGTGACATTTGACCTACCTATATAAAGATTACGAGCCACTTTTACAAAAGACGACTCTAGATAGAAATTTTCATATTCTTAGTGAGCAAGAAAAGAGAGGAGGAGGCTAGAGACACATTCTTGGGAGTTCTTCCATCTACACCAAGAAGAGGAGCAATTTCTACCACGGAGATAACCCTTGAGGGTTGGAGGAGCACATCTATGAGTGGCTAAACATCCTCTTGGGGCTAGAGTTAGCCCTAAGCATGCTTTCTATATCTTGATGTATTTTTAAGGGGATTTGTGTTGTAATACATGTTTTGACATTTATATATACATGGATCTTGTTTATTCAATGATTTGTGTGGTTTAATGCTTCCAATTGATCATTTAATTCTATTTATATGTCTATGTATGCTAGATTAGATGTTCATGTGCTTATCTCTAGCTTTTGTGTTGTTGATGCATGTTTATGTGTATTGATGCTATAGATCTAGAGATTGTCAATACATAGTGCTTAATATAATGCCCTTGTGATTTATTTGATGGTTCATACTCATTTCTTGATGGATTATACCTCTCCCTTAGTTTAACTAGTTTTATTTCATGTCATTAGCTTAGTTATAGTGTAGTTGTAGTGTAGTTGCCTTAGTTTCATAGATGGGAGGACAATCCATGCTTGTTGTTTGATGTTCCATGCTTTTGAATGCAAGTAGCATATGTCTCTAACCATGTGATGTGTTTGGATTGTGAGCTTAAAGGAAGGATTAATGGCTTAGTTTGATATATTTTACTTTTCACTATGTTGCTTAGACAATATATACTTAATTGGTCATCCATGCTAATTGAAACAACCAAACACACACACACCAATATTGCAACATATGTTTTCCCCTCATTAATTATTCATTAAGTGTGTAGAAATGTTATGCTTAGTGGTGACCTCTAAACCCCAAGATCTCTCTCTCTTATTTTCTCTATATTGCATTTACTTGTTTGCTTTAGTTTAAATTGCACTTTAGTATAATCAAATCACCAATTAATCTTTGATCACTCGACCTACTAACCCTAATCTTGATTTCACAGCCAATACGACACCAATCCCTTGGGATGATCCCTACTCACTCTTCCTACGTTAGTAGTAGTGGTGTAGTGGGTTTTATAAATTTAAACTTGACCCAAAAGGCTTTTCTTGAACCGCACATTTACTACATTATTTTGGCGTATACAAGCGGCCTCGTCAAAATTTTGGTGCCATTGCCGGGGATTGATTGAAGGCAATGTCGTATTTGTGGAAACAATTAGGAATTAGTACTCTTTTGATCGTGTCTTTACTTTATTTTTATTTTTATTTTCGTTACTTATTGTGTTGGTTGTTGTTTGACTAGGTACATTGAGCTAAAAAGGTGAACAAGGGAGTATTCTAAGCAAAGGAGCTAAGCAAAAGTAAGGAAAAAACTAAAAAGCTAAAAATTTGCAAAGCTAAGCTAAGGTTGAAAAATAATTTGAAGTGCTTAAGGACCCTTTGTGAGCTCTTCCTAAACTCAATCTCTAGTTAAATCATCGGCCCGCGTGGAGGCTTGTTTTTCAATTTCTAGATAAATCGTGAACCTGCGTGGAGGCATTTTATTTTTCTTTGCATATTATTGAAAGCATGGGAGTATGGGATTATTGTATGTGGAGGAAGTTTGTTGATTGAATTGTTGCGAAGGTGAAGTGATTGTTTGTTAATTGTTGCTTGTTTGTGTTTTGTTGTGCATGCATGGGTATAAATCATTGAAACCTACTCTTGTCTCACTTGATTCTAATCTTAAATCCGTTATTCGTAATCCTAGGGGAAGAGGTAGTTCTAGTCAATTCATTTCATCAATGGAAGACCATCATGAAGACCATGTGGAGGACCTTGGTCACATAGACCAACAAGGTATCCTCCATCCCAATGTGCATCATGACAACATGTAAGTTCCATTAGGCATGCCGAGGCCATTCACTTACCAACCACAACAACACGGCGAAGTTCCATTGGGAATGTCGAGGCCAATGTTTGCTCCACAACCTCCCATAGTACGAGGTAATCAAGGTGTTTATGTTGCACCACCAATTGTGAATCCACCTCTTGCTTTAAGAGATCACTATGTGCCGAATGAATACAATGCACCCACTTGCATTCAATTGCCACCATTTAGAACACATCACTATGAGATTAAACCGTAAACCATTCAAATGCTTCCTAACTATCATGGACTTCCAAGTGAAGAACCGTATAAGCATTTGGATGAGTTTCTTGAAGTATGTTCCACCGTGAGATACACGAACATGTCGGAAGAAGTTTTAAGACTTAAAATTTTTCCATTCACCCTTACAGACAAGACAAAATATTAGTCCAACAATCTTAGGCTTTTTTCAATAACTTCTTGGGCAAAAATGCAACAAGAGTTCTTGAAAAAGTATTATCCGGTTTCTAAGACTAATGCCATGAGGACCTCAATTCGAGAGTTTTCACAAGGGGATGGAGAAATGTTTCATGAGGCATGGGAAAGATTCAATGAATTGCTTAGGAAATGTCTACATCATGACATGCATAAGTGGCAATTAGTCCAATACTTCTTTGAAAGTTTGCCGGATAATCACAAAGGTATGGTTGATGCATCAATGGGTGGTTTTATTCTTGATAAAAATGAAAATGATGTTTGGCGTCTCTATAAAAGCATGAGTGAAAATTCAATGCATAGATCATTATCTTCCAAGAATGGTAGAAATTCAAGTGGAAGGAAGAATGTTGGCTTATATCAAGTCGACAATTCCAATGAAATAGCCGCCAAGATGAAATCTTTATCTCAAAGGTTTGATCAATTCTTGATCAACCAAAACTCAGCAAATCAATTGTCTTCTTCCCCTGACCATTCTCATCATTCATCTAATAAAACATGTATGACTTGTTCAAGTGTTTTACATTCTACTTCCAATTGTCCCAATGGACATGTGCAACGTGAGCATTATAAACAAGTCAATGCAACATTTGTTAATCAAGGGAACAATCCTTATGGCAACCATTACAATCCTAGTTGGAGGAATCACCCGAACTTCTCTTGGAAAAGCCAAGGGGAAGGCTCAAACCCTCCCCAAGGTGGTTTTCAAGGGAAGTATATTCCACCTCCAATGCAAGGCCAAGGATCCTAAGGTCTTAGATTATATTAATCACATGGAAATCAATTCTCTAATTCTCATTTTCCAAATCAATCATATTCTCAAGGAAATTCTAGGAGTCCCGCTTTTGAGGAGAAAGTTTTGACTGCTTTAGGCATTTTAGAGGCGAACACTCAATTGCTTCATTCTTACTTTCAATCCATTGCAAAGCTAGAAACCCAAGTAGGGCAAATAGCAAGCACCCTAAATGCTAGAGAGAAAGGAAAAATGCCTTTGAATGCCCTACCAAAGCAACAATGCGTTGTGGAGACTTATTCCTCATCGAAAGGTCACACAATTGAGCATGTCAATGCGGTGACGACCTTAAGAAGTGGAAAGATTGTGGACAACCAAGTGGGTATGTCCAATGAAGAGAGTGAACCGGTGCAACCACAAGTTGACACCCGTCCCGTTTCCCATCCTATTTCTCCTTCATTGCATATGCATGATCGTCCAAATGAGAAAGTGTTGAAAGAAAGTGATTTGAAAAAGAAAGATTTGCAAAATGATTTCAAAAATTCTTGTGTTGAAGAAACTTCAAAGAAAAATTCTGAAAAGGTTTTTAAACCAAAAGCTCCATTTTCGGATGCCTTAAAATGGTCCATTTCAATTAACAAGCAAAAGGCCAAAACAAATGAAATCATTGATGTGTTTAGGCAAGTAAAAGTAAATCTTCCAATTTTGGATGCAATTAAACAAATTTCGGCTTATGCCAAGTTCTTAAAAGATCTTTGCACCCAAAAGAGGAAGAACAAAAGCCAAGCACCTAGGAAAGTGGTCTTAACCGAGCAAGTAAGCTCAATTTTGCAGCGTAACACTCTTCCGAAGTTTAAGGACCCTGGTTCACCTACCACTTCTTGCAACATTGGTGATCATGTCATTAATCGGGCTCTCCTTGATTTAGGAGCAAGTGTTAACCTTCTTCTATACTCGCTGTATGTCAAATTAGGCTTAGGAAACTTGAAACCGACATCGGTGGTTTTACAACTCGCCTACCGATCCATCAAAAAGCCTAGGGGTATCATTAAGGACGTATTGATCAAGATTAATAAATTCTTCTTACCTGTTGATTTTGTTGTCATTGACACGGAACCGGTCCCAAATCCCAAGAGCAAAATTCCCGTTATCCTTGGTCGTTGTTTCTTGGCAACCGCAAATACCAACATTAATTGTAGGACGGGGATAATGAAGATCTCATTTGGCCATATGAAGGTGAAGTTGAATATCTTCAATCCAACCCCAAATTCATTTGACAAGCATGAAGAAGTGAATGTTGTAGAAAAATGTTTTGAAAATGAATGTGATAAAATTGATTCTTTGCTTGGAAATGGAACTTCAAAAAGCTTATCTTCGACCTTGAATTCCAAAAATGTAGTTTCAAAAACTTGTTTTGAGAGGGCATGGAAGCCCAAAGATCATTTTGACCAAGGACCAACAATCTTTTTTGAACCTAATTGGTCGTCGTTCTACCACAAGCTTAAGAGTGTGCAGTGCATTGAGAAGTGAGGGCCAAGTTTTACATTTATAAAAGCCACTACTACCTTCACTAAAAATATAGTTAGGGCGAGTAGGGATCGTCCCAAGGGATTGTAAGAGTTAAAAAAGGTTGTGGAATTGCAACTAGGGTTCGTAGGTTGAATGATCAAACAATTGGTTGGTTGGTTGTTTAAACTAGAGAGCAATGTAAACTAAGTAATAGAATGCAATAAAGAGTAAACAAAAGAGAGAGAGAGAGAGAGAGAGAGAGAGAGATTCTTGGGGTTTAGAGATCACCACCAAACAATGCATTTCTATACCATTAACAAGTGACTAAAGAGGGCAAATGGTGTGTTGCAATAATGATGTGTGTGTGTGTGTGTATAAGGTTGATTCAATTAGCAAGGATGACTAGTTAAGCATATAATGTCTAAACAACATGTGAAAGGCATAATATATCTAAGCAATGAAGTATATATTGTCTAAACAACATGTAAAAAACACAATAGATCAAAACAAGTCATTAATCATTTCTTTAAGCTCACAATCCAAATACACCACAAGGTTAGAGACATATGCTACTTGCATTCAAAAGTATGGAATATCAAACAACAAGCATGGATTGTCCTCCCATTTAACACTACACTATAACTACACTGTTAGCATGAAAATAAACTAAGGGAGAGGCACAATCCATCAAGAAATAAGTATGAACCATCAAGAAAATAGCAAGAGCATTCCATTAAGCACTATGTTTTGACAATCTCTAGATCTATAGCATCAATACACATAGATATGCATCAATAACACAAAATCTAGAGACAAGCACATAAATCATCTATTCTAGCATACATAGACATATAGATAGAATGAAATGATCAATTGGAAGCATTAAAACATATAAATCATTGAATAAATAAGATATATATATATATAGTAAAGTGTCAAAACATTAATTACAACACTAATCCCTCAATAATACACAAGATTAAGGTATAGAAGCATGCTTGGGGCTAACTCTAGCCCCAAGAGGATGTCTAGCCACTCATGGTGATGTTGCTCCAACCCTCAAGGGCTAACTCCATGGAAGAAATCTGCTCTTTGTTGATAAAGAACCCCCACCTTTGTGTCTCTAGCCTCATTCTTCTTTTCTTCCTCACTAAGACTTGCCTCCATTTGAAAATAATCCCTAGAATTGTATATCTCTCAAAAAGTGCATCATATTCCTTTTATAGGTAGGTCAAGTGACATACAAAATGAGCTGGGGTCGTGCAAAGAATATTCGCCAATGATTGGATAGAGGACGGATTAAATAAGCTGGCTTTTTAACTTTTTCGCACTGGAGGAAGTTCGATCGATCGAACCTTGGACTTGGATCGATCGAACTTGGCTGAGATCTATTGAACTAAGGCTGGATCGATCCAACTGGTTGTGCTTTTCGGGAAAAGACAAATCTAAGATATTTTGGGAGATATTTTGGGGAAAAGGACAAAAGTGGTTAGTGGGGTGGTACAAATGGATAAGATCAATCATTTGGATAAGGACAAAGGTGTTCGATCGATCGAAAGATGGTGTTGGATCGATCAAACTTTAGACTTTCTGCTTTGGGTTAAGGTTTGGATCTATCTTGAAATGCTGAGATTGATCCATGTTGGATCGATCGAACCTTCATCTTAGATCGATCAAAAATCTTGGATTCCACCATTTTGCTCCTTTTGCTTCTTTCTTTCTCCACTTTGCTCCTTTCTTTGTTTCATCTCAGAATTGCTTCCTTTTTGCTCTTATTTGGCTGAGTTAGCTTATTTTTGAGATAAGTGCCTAAAAATGGAAATAACATGAAATCAATATAAAAGGTAAAGTAAGATAGATAAAGGTACTAGTATACCTAAGCTTAAGGGGTTAAATACGCACTTTTCAGTGCTCATCACTAATCCAACAAGTTCTTTAGGGAACCATTTGTTAGATGGAGTTCAAAGTACCTATCACCCCATTAAGGAGGGGATGCACTACAAGATGTTTGTTCTGGGCTAAAAGAGCCCCACGTTTTGCTAGAGAGGTTAAAGACTAGTGCATTTCGTACGGTTTCATACCCCTATTTCTTCCTCATTTCTGTTTTAAATTTCATTTTTTGCGAAGTCTAGATATTTGTTTTGGGTTCATATACATTGCTAGGAACTGTGATTAGGATTGCATGCACTTTCATGTTGAAAATGGACATTTTGTGTCTGTTTGATCGATCTTAAAAGAGGTTCGATCGATCGAACTCCATACCCGCATCCAAATCATCTCTCTGTTCAATCGTGCGAAGAAAACCTGCATATTTCAGCCTTCTGTCCCATCGTGCGAACTTGTTCCTAGATCGATCTTAAGTTCTTCGATCGATCCAGCTTTAACTTGGATCGATCTGCAATTCCAACACTTAGAAAAAATTTGAACCCTCTGAAATAGGCCTCTCTGTCCTATCGTTCGAACATGTATGCAGGTTTTTGCATGTTCGATCGATCGAAGCCTTTCTGAGATCGATCTTGGATTGATCGATCTATACTTTTTAACTTTGACTTTAACTTTGAATTTCAAATTCATAAAATTTTTAAAATTTGTTAAAAATACAAAAATATTTTGATTTTTGTTTATTTTATTTTATTTTTCAAAAACTTAAGAAATATTTTTATTTTACTTTTATTTTAATTTTAATTTTTATATTTTTCAAAATTCCAAAAATATTTATTTTCTTTTATTTTTACTTTTTATTTTTATTTTTATTTTATTCTATTTTATTTTATTTTATTCTCTAAATAAAAAAAGAAAAAAAACAATCTCTCAAAAATATTTTTCATTTCTTCTATTTTATTTTCAAAAAAAAAAAAATCCAAAAAAATTTTAAATAACTTTAAATTTTAATTTTTCTTAATTTTTAATTTTTAATTTTCAAAAATTCAAAAATTTCAAAAGTACTTTTGTCATTTAGTGAGGAGAGATTGGTATAAGTTCGATCGATCGAACTGAAGAGGGAATGTTTTTAAAAATAGAACCCTAGGGTTAAATCGATTTGCAACCCTAGCCATCTCCCACCGCTACATACCAACCTCTCCCACCTTCAGCGAGTGCTCTGGCGACTTCACCAAGCTTCGAATCTTCATCCCATCTCGGATTTCATCTCTCTTTCGAACTCCACTTCTCTCTCGGTTGTGGTAAGCTTCAAGTCCATTCTTTGATGTCGAGTTTCAATCTCGTGTTATCCATGGTAGATCTAAGTTTCTAAGATTGAATTCATGCCATATTTGAAGATTCCAAGTTTGTGTATATATATGTATATATATGTATATCGATTTATATATATTTGATTTCAATTTCGTATTTGGGGGTCACGGGCCAAGGAAAGTGACTAATTTTAGTTGTGTTGTTGTGTTGAAGGGCCTACGAGCTTGCTCGGGAGGCCCTCGTGCCATCCACGTCACAGATCTGTGGCTTTTCAAGTTTTTCACAGCAGTTCGATCGATCGAACTTTTCTCAGATCGATCTGAGTGAGATCGATCTCACTTATTCAAGATCGATTGGATTGATCTCACCAATTTTGTGATCGATAGAACTTTACAGATTTGCATATACACTTCACACACCATCTTTTGTGATTCCATGCTATCTTATACATGCCCAATGCTAGTGTTTTCCACGTTGGATGCTTTTCATACTTATACTGTGTAGCATACTTCACTTAATGTTACTTATTCCTTATGACTTGCATAGATTTATGTCTATTACACTGTGTTGTCTATCTTATTTGACATACATGTTTCTATGAACTGTGCTTTAATTCTTTATACTAGTACTGACTTCCTTTGCAAGTTTTCTTTTCTTTTTGCAGGCCATGAAGCGAGTAAAGACTGTCACCAAATGACAATATCAGCGGCGAGTGAGGCTGAGGACAGAGGAGCCAGGAGAGACCTCTCATATTCAGGAGCCACCTGCATCTCCAGCTCAGTCCTCATCAGACAGTAGATTACATTCTTTTACTTCTGCATCGTCTTCATCAGCACATGATGAGGCTGAGCATGCACCAGCACCATCACCTCCACCTGCACAGCCTGGCCAGGTCAGGGATAGACCGCTGCCTAGATACTCACGCCTTTTAGTGGCGCATGAGTCGATATTCAATATTGATTTCTTTTCTCGATCTGTTCTGACCCGAGCCGCCTTTAACGATATTGATAGCCGGGGCATTTCAGCCATTCTAGCCCCTGTCACATACTCGGTTTACCCGAGGTTGGTCCGGATGTTCTTCCAGAACCTCTAGCCTGCCCCGAGTAACCCGGCGGAGCTGCGCACTTCAGTTGATGGCCATCTCATTAGAATTATAGTTGAGACTCTGGCCAGATCTTCCAAATGCCTACATGTTTGCCCTCCCGATCTTCAGCTTGACTATCCCCAGATGTGGAGGCCGTCTGATGCAGACATGGCGGTAGCACTTATAGGCCATTACAGTGAGGGCGACATATTTGCTACTAGGACCTATTTGCCCGATGATCTATGGTTTTTCGATTCGGTGCTATACCGAAATGTATTCATGGCCGGCCACAAGATTCAGAGACGTGACGACTATCTGGTGGCCCTATATGCATTCTATACAGGGCACTGGCTTTTTATTCAAGCCCTATACTGGAGCGTCATGATGAAGTTCTATACAGATCATATCAGCAAGGCTAAGCCCAAATGGGCTAAGTTCCTTCCTTTTGGCCATCTTATTACTCAGATCTTGCTGGACCAGCACTACCCTTTTCACTCGCATGAGCGGCTTGAGTTTGGAGCCTGCCATTTTCGAAAGAAGGATTGGAACAAGGCCTACAATACCTTGATTAAGAGCCTTTAGGAGGATAGACTGATAGCTTCGGAGGAGGCAGCTGAGGAGGAGGAAGAAGCAGCAGCAGCAGCCGTAGAGGCAGACGCAGCAGCAGCAAACGATGTAGCAGTCAATCCGGCTGCCATTCATTTAGATATTGACTTGGAGCAGTATCCTACAGAGGATCAATAACATCACTCTCCAGTTGGCCTGGTCGCCCATTCATATCTAGGAGCAGCATCAGGATGTACACCATTCTCCAGATCCGATAGTACCTAAGGCTCTAGTATAGACACCCAGCTTTGGAGAGTGTATCCAGGCATTGGAGGATACTGTAGTATCCATTCGAGCAGACACTGTCTCATCCAAGTTGACATTTCTTCTCTGCGTACGGATGTCATAGCTGCATTGCGAGACTAATCCCGAGACATCCGCGGAGCGCGTCCCGCCTGCCCTTCCTCCTCTACTCGATCTTTTCATATCTCCTTGTCATTTCTATATATCTGCGATATCTGCCATATTTTGCTGCTGATACATTATTTTTGCGGCCAGTCTATTGGCCTAGATACTGGATGTACTGTGTACTGTACTGTATTTTTCTTTTATATATGCTTTACTTTTGGATGTCATATCTGTGCATTGATATATCTATCTATGATTGACTCCATCAGGTGCATCCCAGTGACTTTAGTGAGAGAGAGTGTTGCCAAAATTTTTCAGGACCACCCTTATTCCTCTCTCACTATTTTCATTTACTATCCCATTTACACTTGCATGTCCACTGTGCACTGTTATTATCACTTTTGTTATCTGATGAGTTTTATCCAAGTGACATCTTTTCAGGAACATAGTTAATCCCAAGTTTGGGGGGGTTACGCCACCCACTTTGGATACTTTTGTTCCGGTCATTCTTTACTAATTGCATTGGTATACTTTCCTTTTGTTCTCTTTACACATTGAGGACACTGTGCCATTTAAGTTTGGGGGTAATGGTGATTTGCAGTGTTTGCTTTTAAATTCAAAATTTTGAGCATGACTTATGTATTTGAGGGATTTTCTATGATTGGTCTATGACTAGCTATGATTTTGATCTTTTAAGGACTATATTGCTTAAAATTTAAAAATTGTTTGACTTGAGAGTCCAATACTCCTTGTATGCATTGTGGATGCCATTTAGGAGTAAATTTTTTGAAAGATTGAGATCATGCTTGCACTTGTGGTCCACATCATCTTGATTTTGTGATTGTTTTGAGATTCACTCTAGGATTCTACACTAGCACAGGCACATACTAACATTCATTTGTGGGGTACATGCTTTGTTGATTATTGAATTGGTTATATCCCAATTGAACTAGTAGTGCATTGAAAGCTTTCATTCTTGATAAAGGTGGATAATAACCCCTTTTTCACTAAGTAGCCGGGATTCTAGCCTCATCAAGCACTGAATTTCTCGCGTCGAAAGGTGGAGGGCCGAAACTCTAGGTTAATAATTGAAATTCCAAAAAAAACAAATGTTGCAAAAATAATAAAAAAGTGAGGACTTCTCCCAAAAGGTGAGAAGTGGAAAATGATTAGATGGAGGTTGTTTTGACTTGTAGCCTAGTTGATTTGAGTTTGTTAGTCCATAAGGGTGTTTGAACGCCTAATGCCCTAAAGCCGTCTGGTTTGGGAGTCATTGACCTAATGCTCGACCTTATGGATTACTAGAAAGCTTAATAGATCAACACATTGCACTATGCTTCCATCTTTGATCCTTAGGGATAGAAAAAAAAAAAAAACCGAGTGAAAAGAATAAGCGCACCTAGAACAATAAAGTTTTAATAAAAGGTCCACTCTTTGTCTTGATGATCGGTACTAGATTTGTGTGATAGTTTGAGGGTAAGGATGTGATTAATTCTTTAGTTGGCTAAGATAGCAACATATTTGATGCTTGTCCACTCAAAAGGATTCTATAGTTGTTTTGATTTGCATGATCATTTTCTTGATGTGTGGAGGATCATACTTGCTTGGTTGATGTTAAGATTTTGGGAGATTGCTTAGAAATGGTTGAAAAATTGCATACTTGAGGTAGTTTTCTGCCAATGCGTATTTACAATATTGGTGTCTCTTTAGAAAGAATAAGCTTAATGTTTGTGGTTATCATTTCTGGAAAACCCTCACGAGACTTCACTCGTCCACTAGGGGTAACCTAGGGGTTTAAAAGGCTTGTTACATGTGCTAAATGCAATCGTGTTCCCTACAAAAGTGGTGTTAACCATTTATTGCTTTCTAGTTCAGAGTTGTATACTTGTTTATTTCATTCCTTTACTTTCTAGTTCATTGCTACGAAAGTGCACATTTAAACCTGTTAAGCTTAGGTATTCTAGGACCTTTATCTATCTTATTTTCCCGCTTTAGATTGATTTCGTGTTATTTCCGTTTTTAGGCACTTATCCCCAAAATAAGCTAATTCAACCAAATAAGAGCATAATTGAAGCAATCCTTAGATGAATCAAAGAAAGGAGCAAAGTGGAAGCAAAATGAAGCAAGTGGTGAAAATTTAGCAAGTTCGATCGATCATGGAATTTCTTCGATAGATCGAACATTGATCGATCTCAACACTTCAAGATGGATCTGAGCTTTTTTGTCCTTATCCAAAGATCCCATAATGTTCGATTGATCTAACTTTCTTCAGATTGATCAAAAAGATTCCATCTTATCCAGTTGTACCACCTCCATCTACCACTTTTGTCTCTTTCCTAAAATATCTCAAAAATATCTCGGATTTGTCTTTCTCCAAAAAGGCACTGCCAAGAAGGATCGATCCAGCCAATGTTTGATAGATCTCAGCCATGTTCGATCGATTACAACAATAGTTCGATCGATCAAACTTCCTCAAGTGCGAATTAAATCAATTTCAGCTCATTAAAAGTTGTCCCATAGTCCAATCATTAGGGGAGCCTTGGTGTACCAGCCCAGACCATTGGGTATGACATTTGACCTACCTATATAAGGATTATGAGCCACTTTAACAAAAGAGGACTCTAGATATAATTTTTCATATTCTTAGTGAGCAAAAAAAGAGAGGAGGAGGCTAGAGACACATTGTTGGGAGTTCTTCCATCTACACCAAGAAGAGGAGCAATTTCTACCACGGAGATAGCCCTTGAGGGTTGGAGGAGCACATCCATGAGTGGCTAGACATCCTCTTGGGGCTAGAGTTAGCCCTAAGCATGCTTTCTACATCTTAATGTATTTCTGAGGGGATTTGTGTTGTAATACATGTTTTGACACTTATATATACATGGATCTTGTTTATTCAATGATTTGTGTGGTTTAATGCTTCTAATTGATAATTTCATTCTATCTATATGTCTATGTATGCTAGAATAGATGTTCATGTGCTTATCTCTAGCTTTTATGTTATTGATGCATGTCTATGTGTATTGATGCTATAGATCTAGAGATTGTCAAGACATAGTGCTTAATAGAATACCCTTGTGATTTATTTGATGGTTCATACTCATTTCTTGATGGATTGTACCTCTCCCTTAGTTTAATAAGTTTAATTTCATGTCATTAGCTTAGTTGTGGTGTAGTTGTAGTGTAATTGCCTTAGTTTCAGAGATGGGAGGACAATCCATGCTTGTTATTTGATGTTCCATGCTTTTGAATGCAAGTAACATATGTCTCTAACCTTGTGATGTGTTTGGATTGTGAGCTTAAAGGAAGGATTAATGGCTTAGTTTGATATATTGTGCTTTTCACTATGTTGTTTAGATAATATATACTTAATTGGTCATCCATGCTAATTGAAACAACCAAACACACACACACACCAATATTACAACACATGTTTTCCCCTCATTTATCCATGCTAATTGAAAATGATAATGTATCCATTTGCTTCTTTGGGTCCTCCTTTACTCTCATCGCGGACCCCATCCTTTTCCTAGTGTAACGACCTGAACCCGTGAGTCCGAATCATTAATCGGGTCCTTACTCGAACCCGAGGTCAGCTAAGTCAATCCCGTCATTTCTAGTGTCAAAAACATCATTCTTAGGTCACAGTTATGCTTCACAATGGCTCAATGCGAATTCCCAAGACTCAAGGTGAGGTATGTTAGGGGAAGTAGGAACAAAATAAAACAAGGTAGCACGGTTCGGTCGATCGAAGTAGAGCTTCAGTTGGCCGAAGTAAGCCCTCCTAAACCGGTCGGTCGAAGTGGCCAACCGGTCGACCGATTGTGATCCCTACAATACCCGAGGCTATCAGAAGAATCGGTCAGCCGAAATAGGCATTTCGACCGGCCAAAATGGTTCTACGAAATGGGTTTCCAGCAATTGAAATGCTGTGAACTTGAAAATGAGAAATTGTGATACCCCTTGATTATAGAGTCACGGGTGATCAAGTCGGAATATAGATCCGAGGGATACCAAATAATTAAGTATGTAAATGAACATAGAATACAAAAGAATAATAAGAAATATTTAAATAAGCTGAAAAGAATTCTAAACAATAATCCTTAAAAAATGCTAATTAAATAATCCTCCAATAGAATCCATAAAATCCTCCAATAATAGAACAACTCGGGATTCCATCTAGTAGACACCTAATAATACTCCAACTGGAAAATAAATAACCGAACTAAAGGAAAACCAAAACTAAAACATAAGTAGTAGTCCTACGTAGTCGGAGGAGTGAGTGATTGTCTCTGCTCAGAACGATCAACCTCTAAGCCTAGAACTGTCGAACACCTGAAAAATGATAGTGGGTCAGGTCCACGAACAAGTTCTACTCTACTATAATCTAAACAGAAACCCAATACGCATGTACATCCTAGACAACTCAACAATAGCTAAATAGTCCATATATGTATAAGTACACATTATTGGATACTCACTAGATCACAGGTCTGTCTTAACCTGAATAGAAGGTAACATACAAATCGCACATAAAGTGGGATGTATACTTAGACGTACCAGGAGACCAGGTGTCTACTATGTCCAATTATCCATCCTAGGAGATATACGCACCCTAACCATGATCCCGAGACTCAAGCTCATATCACAATACCATAATCATATATATATAAATCCATCCAAAAACTAAGGTATGTCATTCAATTGTTTATTTACCTGACATAGATATAAATAGGACTTAACTTTTATAGTTAATCTATTTCTTTTTAATAAAATAGGTAGGGCTTAGAGTTTTGAACTAATCCATTCCTAATATGCCACCGTCCCATATCGGTGCATATAATCCACAAATCCAATAATTAATGAAGTCGAAATAAATAGTTCATCAATCATAATCCAGAATAAGCATAATAAAAATCTTATATATATATGTCCATATTATGCATCCAATACAAGATTTAAAAATCACGCAACATCATTTAAATTGCTAAAAATAAGATTAAACAATTAAATTCTCTATATCCGTTAACATCATGTAAACTTGTGTAAACTTTCATACTGTTCAAATCATTAGCATATAGATATAAATTATGTATTATGGGATTTTAATATATCATGAAATATTATTTAGAATCCCATTATTAACCCAAAATAGTTCTAAAATCCCAAAACATCCCAACCAGTGCTGAACAAAAAAACTCCAGTATGTATCAAAGCAAAAGAGTCTGCTCTTTTCAAAAGGAGCCTGCTCTTTTCAAAAAGAACTGCTTTTCGACCTGCTGTAGCCTTCCTTCTCCATTTCTGGCAACCTTTAACCCCTATGTTCTCCATTGTTAATGGTCTTAAGGGTCTGAACTATGTCCCGAACAACTCCAGCTTATTATATAAATCCATTATGCATTTGTTTAAACCAATCAAAGCACGAATTCATATAAGAAAACTTAAAATCACGCAATTAAAAGTTCGGTAATATTCCTACTGCTTTAATTTAATTCAACATGTATAATAGATTAAATTTAAAGTTTATTTACTCCTGGAATTGAACAGGCATATAAAGAACACGAGTCAAAGGGAGGGAGTTAGATATAAAACTTGCCTTTGAGATTTTTGGTTCAAAACCTCAAACTCCTTCTTTGTTAATTAATCTGACGAACTTAGTTGCTTCCGCAGACCCTCCGTTGCTCCTGGTTCAACCCACGAGCAAGCTTTAACCACCCCTCCTTGGTTCAGCCCTTGTTCCTAGCCAAGCCCTAATTTTCCCTCTCTGTTTTTCTCTCAAACCTCTCTGTATATCTCTCCGCCTCCACTGTTACATGAATAGGGTCTCAAACCCTTGGCAGACATATATATATATATATATATATATATATATATATATATATATATATATATATATAGGCGTATAAAACCTAATTCTAATTATATTAAGAGAAGGAAAAGAAAAATAAAATAAATTATATATCTAAGTCTGCTAGCTCTCAACGTCATAATCCGATATAAATATAAAATCCTAAGACTATATAATAATATATACTGAATATTACCTCTTATTTAACCATTAATTTTTATTAAAAATGAAATTAACCTTATATACATATATACCCATATATATATGTATAACCATCCATGGGTAAAACTGTACCCGTTTAATCTCCTATCCAAATAATTCATACTATCCAAGCCCAACTCCTTAAAAAATAAAATACATTTAATCGAAACAATTAATTTAAAAGTCCACCTAAGCATATAATTTCAATTAACAAATAAATCAATTTAAACATATAATTCAATTCCACCTAAGCATATAATTTCAATTAACAAATAAATCAATTTAAACATATAACCAATTAAACAAATAGCCAAAAAACAAAAATGAATATAAAATTGCAATAAAACCATAAAGGAAAATACCTAGACCATCCTTTTAAAATTAGGGGTATTACATTCTTCCCCCCTAACAAAAGGAATTCCGTCCTTGCGAGCGAATGACATCTTCTTGTTCCCAAGTAAACTCAGCCTCATTGTGGTGACTCCACTGAATGCGCACTAAAGGGATAACCTTATTACGAAGAATCTGATCCCTATGATCGATAATGCAATATGGTGGTTCCATATATGTTGCATCTGGCTGCCACTCAATCTCACCAACATCGATATGTTGATACCGATGCTCATCTAGTAGAAATTTCCATAACATGGAAACATGAAACACATTGTGCACACAATCTAAATGATCTGGAAGTGCCAACCGATAAGCTACAGTGCCAACTCAATCCGTAATCATGAATGGACCAACAAACTGCGGTGACAGCTTCCCTTTCTTCCCAAAGCACATTACTCCTTTCATAGGAGACACTTTGAGTAGAACCGGATCCCCAACCTGAAACTCCAATGCACGAGTACGATGATCGGCATAACTCTTCTGCCCACTCTAGGCAGTGCGCATACGATACCTAATAAGAGCGATCTTCTCAGAAGTATCCTTAATGAACTCAGGACCCAAAAATCTACTCTCCCCAACCTCCATCCAACAAATAGGCGATCGGCATGGTTAGCCGTACAATGCCTCCAACAGAGCCATACCTATAGTCTTCTGGAAGCTATTATTATACGTAAACTCCACCAGTGGCAAATAATCCTCCCAGTGGCCCTTAAAGTCAAGGACACACGAATGAAGCATATCCTTCATGATCTGATTAACCCTCTCGATCTGTCTATCAGGATGAGGATGATAAGAAGTGCTAAGATGCAACTCTGTACCCAAAGCTTGCTGAAAACTCTTCCAAAATCCAGGTACATGATCGGTTGATCAACTATACATCAACCTTCGCAATAGCACGAATCATTGTAAAATAGGGCTATTGGTCGGGTAAGTCGAACCACTGGGACTGCGCTAGTCTATGGCAACCTAAGAGTCTAGAATTGTTCTTAGAATGATAAGGGGTAATAAGGGTTTGTTTGATTGGTTTGTCACTAAGCTAGTAATTGAAGTGCATAAAACAATAAATTGCAAGGAAATTAAAGGAGTGAGATACAAGTAGAAAAGACTAGGGAGATGAATCCACACTACACCCTAAGTACATGCTAGATTAAGGCTAAATTGGGGAAGTACAATGTATAAAATGGTCACGGAATATATAGCAACACTAGATTACCATATACCCTTAGAGAAGTTCATTAAATCATTAAACAAGAATAATCCCTCAAAAATTAATACATTTGAGCTACCTAAACTAAAGTGTAGCCTTCAACATACTCACTCAAGCAAGAACTATCAAGTTTGTAATCAAATGATAAAGCACATGAGGTAGGAAACTAGCATAACCCATCAAAGGAAGTTCCTAAGCAATGGACTATCCATTTTCTCTATCAACATGCCTTGAAAATTATTCATAATCCTATCTCCATTGTCACCATGAAGAAGCAAGCATTATGATTACTACAAGAAACCATCTAAGACAAGATAAATCACTTACAACAATCATTTATAAACATTAGAATTCATTACAAGAAGTAATATGCTCTAGATTATGAAAAAACCAAAAATGATACATCATAATCCCCAAAATAGATCCTAATCTAGAACATAAGCAAAAGGGGAGGCTTCATCACCTCCCTAGATGAGGTTTAGTTACCCATGAGTGAGCCTAGATGAAGGAAGAAGCAAGGCTTTCCCCTCCATTTTCGAGCTTCCTCCTTGAAGCTTCAAGAACTCCTCCTCCTTGCTCTCTTCTCTCTCCTCTATCTTCCCAAAATGAAGCTTAATGATATATGTGGCCTTGCTTCCCTTCTGTTGTATAGATAAGGCTCTAAAAACCCCCACCAACCAACATCTCCAACCAACCATTAAAGAGGGAAATTAGAATTGAGGAACCCAAGATGCAAGTGGCTGAAAATGGGCCATTCCCGAATGCAATTCTGCCCTAATTTCGAGCACTCGAAATAAGGGCTCGAGCACTCGAAATTGGAGCAGAATGCTCCATTCTTGCCTTGCTCCGCCCGGACCTACTTTGATGAAATGGCCATAACTTTGCGCTCCGAACTCCGAATGACAAACCGTTTGAAGATTTAGAGAGATAATTCATAGCTTTAAATACTTCATGTTTTGGTGGAGATCCAATTCGCAAGGATGGTTGGTCGAAAATGAAGATCAAGGCAGAATTTCATTGCTGCCAGGCAGTTCTGCGCACCTCTGGTAACAAGGCCATAACTCTCTGCTCCGAGCTCCGAATGACAAACCGTTTGAAGATTTGGAAAGCTGATTCAGAACTCTAAATCTTTCATGTTACGAGGAAAGTCCAGTTCCCAAGTTTTCAAGGTCAAAATGGCGAGAAAAGTTCAGGATCCACTGCTGCCAGAAATTCAGCCTTGTGCCCTTTGATGTTCAAAACTCCACAAAGCCTTGATTTTGCTCCTTTTTTGGAAAATGGACCTGAAAATATATACATACACACAAATGAAGATAATCTACTTAATTAAACAAACAACGGACTTAACTAATGCAATTTAGGGCGCTTGAATATACAGTATTCGGCGCTTATCACACCCCCAAACTTACATTTTGCTAGTCCCTTAGCAAAACTACAATGAAAAACTTAATGAAAAGACAACCATGGGCATGCTACTATAAAAATATCATCCATGGTAAAATGAGATATATACATAGCTCAAAAATAACTTGAAACAGAAAAAGACCTGGAGATGGGGTCATTTGGAAGACTACCTTGCATATATGAAGCATTGATACTAAACACATTTCAACATGCATGTATCAACATCATAGTCCATATAAATAACTCAATTATCATCTCTTAAATGGAAATCAACTCTAACTTCAGTGAAAGTGGATTGGATTCTCAACATGCGGCTTTTACTTTCTTTTCCAATTCCAAGACACGAGTTTTCAAATCACTGAATTCCCTTTTAAATGAAGTCCCTAAGGCATGAATTTATTACAGAACAAAGCTGACAATTTATTGTAACTCAGAAGTAAAACATAAGATGGTTGTGCAATGCTGGAATCCTTTAAGCTTTCTAACCAACCTATGTAGTAAGCGTTAGGCCAACAACTCCCAAACCAGATGGCTTTAGGGTGTTAAGTGTAGAGACACTCCTAGGGCTTAATAGCTCAAGTTGGAAAGGCTACGAACTCCAACGAACCATGTTTATTACCAGTTTATTTTTTGAATGACCGTGTAATGTTTAAGTCCCTTAAGCTTTCTAACCAACCCCTATAGCAAGCGTTAGGCCAACAACTCCCAAACTAGACGGCTTTAGGGTGTTAAGTGTAGAGACACTCCTAGGGCTTAATAACTCAAGTTGGAAAGGCTACGAACGTCAACTGGTCATTATTTTCTTTCTTTCTCAATTTTTTTTTTTTTTTTTTTTTTAAGACAAGCAAAAATCATGCCAAATATATTCATCTATCAGGTTCATCAAATCAGATTAACTAGGCCAAGGTCAAGGTTGATCAAGTTGCATGCCTCACAGTTAAGTTTCCAATGTGCATCTGTGCATTGTGAAGCTTAAAAGAGTGTCAAATCCAGTGAGAATCTAATTGAGACATTTATACAGACTAATTTGAATCCACATGATCATTTCAACTCAAATTTTTCTTTATTTTCAAAAATGTCAATTGCTTCTATACACAAAGTATTAAACATATGCTTCATCTCCGATAAGTGTCAAGTTATACTATCATTGCTTAGCAAAAATGTGAAACCAAAAATGTCCTATTGTATCCCCAAACTTGAATGTCACATTGTCCTCAATGTGTGAAGACAAGTGAAACAAAATAAGAGCAAAGAAGGTAAAAGAACAATATTACCAAGTGGAGTGACGAATGCAAAAATATCAATCGATGTGAATGCGCAAACGCGTCCCCCAAACTTGGACAGGAAGACCTGTCAAAACATAACTACTATACACAAGTAAAAGCATAGGCTTTTAAGAAAAATCAAAACAGAAATAAAAACAGTTACAGGAATTATATGGCAAGATAAAAATCTAAACAAAACCCAAAAATTTATGTATTTATTTATTTATTTAGTATTATTATTATTAGTATTATATCTATATATATATATATATTTTAAATTTTAAAAATTAGCTTCTTTTTTTTTTTCTTTCTTTTTTTTTTTTTTTTTTTTTTTTTTTTTTTTTAGTAGTGGTAGTGGTATGGGGTGAGAGAAGGTGGAATGCATGGCTGGGTTGGGTTGGTGCCGAGGGTAGAGGGTGAATAGTGAGGGTTGATGGAGCATGCATGGTTTGCATGCATGGTTGGGGAGGTGTGGGTGGTTCGGTGGAGAGTGAAGATGGTTGCATGGGGGTTGCTGGGGTTGAGAGAGAGAGAGGAATGGTTGAGGTGGTTTGGTTGAGAGGGTGGTGTGGGTGGGAGCCGAGGGGTGAGAGAGGTTGAGTGCTCGGGTGGGGAGTGAGAGAGCTTGGGATAGGTTAAGAGGAGGTTCGAGCACTCGAAATGGCTTCTTCGAGTGCTCGAGAAATGAGCAGAGATGGTTTGGGTTGGCATGGGAATGCAGAGGAGGGAAAGGAGGGTGGTGCTCGGTTGATGCCAATGGGGTTGAGTTGGTTTGAGAGGGGCATGCATGGATGGGTTGGTTTGTAGATGCCGAGAGGGTGGGTTTGGGAGGTGGATGCAGGTGGCTCATGCATGGTGGTGCTGTAGAGAGAGAGAGAGAGAGTTGCAAGGGCTCGGGATGTGTGGTTTGTGAGAGTCGAGCAAGCTCAAGCACTCGAAATGCTTCTTCGAGTGCTCGAGAAACCAGCAGAGAGTGAAAATGGAGCTTGCATGCATGGTTGGCATGGTTGGTTGCAGTAGGGAGGTTGCTTGTGAGATGGTTGGTCGTGGGGATGGGTTGATTGTTGGTTTTGGTTGTGGCGTGAAGGAGGGTGGTGTGCATGATGGCATGCATGGGGAAAGGTTGGTGGGTTTGTGTTGATGTGGGTGAGGGATGGATGGTGTTTGAGAGAGAGAGTGATGCAGGGAATTTTTGAGCACTCCACAAGGGAGCTAGAGTGCTCGACAATTAGGCAGCGAGCATACTAAGGAATTGGTGAAGCTTCGAGCACTCGAAGCTTGGTCTTCGATCGCTCGAATTGGAGACAGTGGCTGCGGGATGTTGGGCTGAAAATTTAGAGCACTCTAAATAGAATTTAGAGTGCTCTAAATGAAGGCAGTGAGCTTGGGATTGATGGTTCACATTTAGAGCACTCCAAATGGGAGTTAGAGTGCTCTAAATGAAGGTAGTAGGCTCATGGAATCTTGGTTAAAGCCTTGGAGCACTCGGCAGTGAGCATTGAGGTTGAGAGATGAATTTTTGCATGCATTGTAACATTATGTGCTTCATTCTTATGCATTGTGAATGTGAAAATGATCAACTGAGAGCTGAAGAATTGATAAAACCTTGCAATATGCTTCTAAATCAATGCATGGATAGAATAGTTTCACCTTGCATACATGGATAGAAAGTGAAACTTGGCATGGAAAATTATGAAACTTGGCACACTATTCTAATGCAATGCATGGATGGACTTGTGGAAATTTTTTTTTCAAAAGCTTTGCAATTGCAGGGATGGAAAAATTGCCAAGCTCTAAGCTTCAATGCAATGCATGGAAAATTTTGAAATTTTTTCAGACTGAGCAATTTTTCCCCAATGCTTGGATGAATTTAGGAGAAAAGAAAAAAAAATTGAAATTGCACATCATCTCAAATGCATGGAAATTTTTTTAAAACTTAGCAACTCCATTTTAATTCAATGCATGGAAAAATTTAAACTTTGCACTTCATCTCAAATGCATGGATGAAATTTGGGAAAATTTTGAGACCTTGCAACTACTCTCTACTGCATGAATGAATTTAAGAAACTTTTCAAACTTTCGCAACATCACACAAATGCATGGATGATTTTGAGGAACTATGATCCAACAATGCATTGAAGATGAGAGGCTATGCATGTGAGTGCCATGTCGAAAGTCCGAGAAAATTGTCTGATAGAGCCGGAAACTTGCGGGAATGAAAACAGGAGTTGAGAAGGTCTAATAAGCCGGTCTAAAATTGTGAAACACAATTGAAGAGGATTCCAGAAAAATCAAATTTTTGGCTTTTTGAAACCATTTCCCGGAAAATTTCAAGGCTCAGGCAATTGAAAGAAGGGAAGCTTGGAAATTGAAAGAATTGCTTCCCATGAGTGCTAAATTTAACGTCGATAGCTAGACGCACCGAGATCAGGTTAGTCCTCATCACCCTATACCATGTCTCTCAAGAGATTCAAGCTTCCCGAAGTAAGAAAGTTCTTTTGGAAGCGGAAGGAAAAGAGCTTGAAGACAAAAGTTGGAAAGAGGTAATGGAAAGACCTCAATCCACTCTTCATCCTCAATGAAGAACTTTGGATTATGGGGCTGATTTGGATTATGGGAAGATGGATCAAGTGATGGCACACCTAGCAAAGGGTTTTGAAAAATCATATTTAGCACGGGAATGCCCGGATAATTGTCCTTCAAACTATCAACATCCTCCCCACACTTATCCGGTGGTTCAGGCTCAACAGTTTGAGACAACTCAAGAGAGGGAATGGGATGAGATGCAAGCTCCTAAGAGAGGGATACATTTGATGTTGCCCAAGGAAGAGAGAGAATAGGTGGAGGAATATCAAACAAAGAATTTACCTCCAAAATAGAATTGTCAACATCAAAATCCTCATAATTGAAATGAGCTAAGCAAGCTTTTAGAGGATGCTCCATTAAAGGAGGTGCATCAAGCAAAGGATTATGTAGGGGCTGTTTTGGAGTAGGATAGACAATCTCTACATCATTATTTTTCCCATTTTGAGCCACAATTGCTTCATTTTGATGTGGGGCAACAATTTGATCTTTAACCACCATTTCATCATTTTCACATGTAATAACCACTTGATCATTCTCATGATGAAAGTTACTAGGAGTAATCTCATCATTCATAGAATTTTCTTTTGGATTGGCCATAAATTCAAATGAAAATGTTTCCTCCTCTTCATGATTTTTAGCATTAATCCTTTGTTGAATTTGAGATATTTGGTCATCTATCAGTGCACTAACTTGGGACTGGTGATATGGTACCACTTGATTGATAGACTCTACTGTGGATTGCATGCTAGCAAGGGAGGCCAATAGTTGATTGTTGGAGTCCATCATTTGCGTGTGCATAGACTCCATCATTTGTTTGTTAGCAATAATTAGCTCATCCAATGGAGACGGTGGAAAAGGAGAAGAGGGCTGGAAATAATGATCATTGGGTTGAAAATTGGCTTGAAAATGTTGCCCATGAGATTGTGGGGCTGAATTTTCCATGTCATGCCACAAGAAATTTTGGTGATCTCCCCTACCCGAGTCATAACCATTGAAGTATGGATCACTACCCGGTTCAGAGAAATTTGCATTTGGTTGCTCTAGATAAAAACCCGAGAATTGTCTCGTTGGAAGACAATCTCTTGTATGATGTGTATTACTAGAGCAAAAAGCACAAAACGCATGTGGTGTGTAGAATTGAGTTGGGAGACAATTATTCTCCATCTAGGAGTAATTCAACAACACACAAAGCAATCAACACAACACTTCATCACCATAACCTCCACATATGATATTCCCTTTCTCCTCAATTATCAAGACAAAAATTAAAATGGCCACGACAAGGACCGATGCTTGGAATTGAAAATACACAATTGAAATAGCCTCGACAAGGGCTTGCAATTTATCTACTTCTAAGCTTAACACATGCACGATATCCACAATTCGAAACTAGAAGTCACGAGACTTACCTGGGGTCCTCTAGACTTACAATTTGCTAGCAATCCCACGGCGAGCTTCGAGTCCCTAGAATCTTACAATATGAAGATGATCAAAACACACAAGGAATATTCACAAGACACAATATTAACAATCAAACTAAAATTAACCCTAGAACCTTGGTCGCTAAACCGTATGCAAGTCCCCGGCAACGGCGCCAAAAATTGATCGGTTGATCAACTATACATCAACCTTCGCAATAGCACGAATCATTGTAAAATAGGGCTATTGGTCGGGTAAGTCGAACCATTGGGACTGCGCTAGTCTATGGCAACCTAAGAGTCTAGAATTGTTCTTAGAATGATAAGGGGTAATAAGGGTTTGTTTGATTGGTTTGTCACTAAGCTAGTAATTGAAGTGCATAAAACAATAAATTGCAAGGAAATTAAAGGAGTGAGATACAAGTAGAAAAGACTAGGGAGATGAATCCACACTACACCCTAAGTATATGCTAGATTAAGGCTAAATTGGGGAAGTACAATGTATAAAATGGTCACGGAATATATAGCAACACTAGATTACCATATACCCTTAGAGAAGTTCATTAAATCATTAAACAAGAATAATCCCTCAAAAATTAATACATTTGAGCTACCTAAACTAAAGTGTAGCCTTCAACATACTCACTCAAGCAAGAACTATCAAGTTTGTAATCAAATGATAAAGCACATGAGGTAGGAAACTAGCATAACCCATCAAAGGAAGTTCCTAAGCAATGGACTATCCATTTTCTCTATCAACATGCCTTGAAAATTATTCATAATCCTATCTTCATTGTCACCATGAAGAAGCAAGCATTATGATTACTACAAGAAACCATCTAAGACAAGATAAATCACTTACAACAATCATTTATAAACATTAGAATTCATTACAAGAAGTAATATGCTCTAGATTATGAAAAAACCAAAAATGATACATCATAATCCCCAAAATAGATCCTAATCTAGAAAATAAGCAAAAGGGGAGGCTTCATCACCTCCCTAGATGAGGTTTAGTTACCCATGAGTGAGCCTAGATGAAGGAAGAAGCAAGGCTTTCCCCTCCATTTTCGAGCTTCCTCCTTGAAGCTTCAAGAACTCCTCCTCCTTGCTCTCTTCTCTCTCCTCTATCTTCCCAAAATGAAGCTTAATGATATATGTGGCCTTGCTTCCCTTCTGTTGTATAGATAAGGCTCTAAAAACCCCCACCAACCAACATCTCCAACCAACCATTAAAGAGGGAAATTAGAATTGAGGAACCCAAGATGCAAGTGGCTGAAAATGGGCCATTCCCGAATGCAATTCTGCCCTAATTTCGAGCACTCGAAATAAGGGCTCGAGCACTCGAAATTGGAGCAGAATGCTCCATTCTTGCCTTGCTCCGCCCGGACCTACTTTGATGAAATGGCCATAACTTTGCGCTCCGAACTCCAAATGACAAACCGTTTAAAGATTTAGAGAGATAATTCATAGCTTTAAATACTTCATGTTTTGGTGGAGATCCAATTCGCAAGGATGGTTGGTCGAAAATGAAGATCATGGCAGAATTTCATTGCTGCCAGGCAGTTCTGCGCACCTCTGGTAACAAGGCCATAACTCTCTGCTCCGAGCTCCGAATGACAAACCGTTTGAAGATTTAGAAAGCTGATTCAGAACTCTAAATATTTCATGTTACGAGGAAAGTCCAGTTCCCAAGTTTTCAAGGTCAAAATGGCGAGCAAAGTTCAGGATCCACTGCTGCCAGAAATTCAGCCTTGTGCCTTTTGATGTTCAAAACTCCACAAAGCCTTGATTTTTCACCTTTTTTGGAAAATGGACCTGAAAATATATACATACACACAAATGAAGATAATCTACTTAATTAAACAAACAACGGACTTAACTAATGCAATTTAGGGCCCTTGAATATACAATATTCGGCGCTTATCAGTACAAAGCTTGAATCCCTGTCTGATATAATAGATAACGGAATGCCATGTAACTTCACAGCCTCAGTAATATAAAGTCTCACAAATTGCTCCGATGTGAAGTCAGTGCGAATAGGCAAAAAATGAGCTGATTTAGTCAACCTATCAATGATGACCCAAATGGAATTGTGATCCTTGAACGAATTAGGCAATCCCTCTATAAAATCCATAGAAATGTTCGCCCACTTCCACTCTGGTATGGGTTGGGGCTGTAGAGCTCCTGGCGGCCTCTGATGATCAATCTTGACCATCTGACAAGTACTACATTGAGAGACAAAAATAGCAATGTCTTTCATCATACCTGCCCACCAAAACTGCCGCTTCATATCTTAATACATTTGTCTCCTCCTGGATGAATAGAAAACTCAAAATGATGAGTCTCAGTTATCACATCCTTCCTCAAATCGTCAGCAAAAGGTACCACTAAATGTCTCTTGTACCTCAAGCCTCCATCAGTCCCAATATAGTAGAATGGAACCACTCCAAAAGCTATTTCTGCAACCTTGTTAATGCACTGTTGATCCGTGAGTTGTGTTTTCAAGACCTTGCGAATAATAGAAGGTGTAACCACCATGCAAGCCATAAAAGCATTAGATAACTCGTCAGCGTTCTTCAATGCATCCCACTCAGTGGTAAATAAAGCAGAAAGACTTACATAGGGTCGACGACTGAGTGCATCTGCCACCACATTTGCTTTCCCTGGATGGTACTGAATAGAGAAATGATAGTCTTTCATAAACTCTAACCATCTGCAATGTCTCATATTCAACTCCTGCTGAGTGAACAAATATTACAGACTCTTGTGATCACTAAATAATATGAAGGACTCTCCCAACAGATAATGCCTCCAAATGCGTAAGGCAAAGATCACAACAGCCAACTCCAAATCATGTGTTAGATAATTAAGCTCAAGAGGTCGTTCCTCCTACATCAAAACACACCCAAGACCTTACAAAGAAGCATTTGTGTAGACAAGATACTCTATCCCGCTCTGTGGAGTAGACAGAACCGGTGCAGAAGTCAACTTACTTTTGAGCTCATCAAAAGCTTTTTGACAGTGTTCATCCCATACGAATCGTACACCCTTTTAGTTAAATGAGTGAGTGGTCCCACTATCTTTGAGAATCCCTGAATGAACCTACGATAATATCCAACCAATCCGAGGAAACTCCGAATCTCAGTAGGTGATGTAGGTTGTCCCCACTCTACCACTGCCAAAACATTGGCCGGATCTACCGCTATTCCTCTTTCTAACATTACGTGACCTAGAAACTTCACTTCCCGTTGCCAAAATTCACACTTCTCAAACTTGGCATACAACTGATGTTCACGAAGTGTCTGCAACATTATATGAAGATGTTTAACATGATCGTCCTCCAACTTAGAATAAATCAAAATATCATCAATGAAGACAACGATAAATTGATCTAAGTAAGCCCTGAAGACTTTGTTCATTAAATCTATGAAGACTTCTGGTGCATTAGTCAATCCGAAAGGTATGACATGGAACTCATAAGAACCATATCTAGTGAGAAACGCTGTCCTAGGAATATCTTGCTCCCTAACCCGAAAATGATGATATCCAGAACACAGATCAATTTTAGAAAAAAAATATGTAGCTCCCTTCATCTGATAAAAAATATCATCAATCCTGGGCAAAGGGTACTTATTATGAATAGTAACCTTATTCATTTTCCTGTAATCTATATATAGGCGAAGTGAACCATCCTTCTTCTTTACAAACAAAAATTGTGCTCCCCAAGGTGAAGTACTCCTATGAATAAAACCCTGACTAAGCAGTTGCTGAATCTGATCACTCAGCCCTTGCATCTCCACTGGTGCCATCCTATGTGGTGCTCTAGCAATAGGCGTAGTGCCTGAAGCTAAATCAATAACAAAGTCTATCTCGCGACTAGGTGGCAACCCTGGAATCTCTTGAAAAACATCTAGAAATTCTTGCATAATTGGTATGCTATCCAATGACACAGTAATCTCCTCCTCCATTTCCTCTTCTACATAGAATAAATAAGTGCTTGCAACCCCGTTAGAACGTGGCATAATGACGATGTACATATCCTGACCAGGTATGGTAAAAACAACAGACCTATCATAACAATTAACTTGGCCATAGTAGTGAGATAACCAATCCATCCCATGTATCACATCATAAGTGTGCATATCCAGGACCAATAGATTGGCTAGAAATCTAAGTCTACCAATATCTAGTGTCACAGGCCCATCACTCTCATGTAAAATGGCAGTATCGCCTAAAGGTGTAGACATACTGTGAGGTCTATCGTATACTTGCATCGTCATCCCAGATAATACCACAAAAGACTTAGACACAAATAAGTGTGTAGTACGCGTATCAAATAAAACACGATACTATGAACCATGAATAAGAAACATACGCTCAACAACCTAAGGTGCCTGAACGTTTTTAGCATAGGGTCGTACACCCTGCTATAATGCAACTGCTACGGTGCCTGTCTCTAAGGTTGTGGCGGTGCTGGTAAAGCCGGATATGTCTGTCCCTGAATCCGTGGAATCTGTGGAGCGGGTAAAGGTACCGGTGCCTTCTGTCCCTGCTGCACATGCTGTCCCTGTCCCTGTCCCTTTCCTGCTTTAGGACACCTCTAGGACTTTGCTTGGAAGTGTGACTTCTCTATAATCAAACTTACAGAATTGATTCCACAAGTTTCTTTTATAAACTCATTGGTAATCATCCCGTCTTAACCCAACGTACCTATAAGCAAATATTTATTTGATTGTCCAAATACAAATCACTCCACTGTGATATTCCTTTATTATCGCAACAATCACAATCTAAAATAGTTTAATAAAACCATTTATGAAATTATCACAAAAATGCTCTTATGAAACATAATTTAGATGCCAAAACCACCAATTCACTTTATTAAGAACTTCTTGAAACCATAAACTTCCAAAAGAATAATCGTCATATATTTTTTAAAATAATACTAGTGTACGTGATTTAAACAGTACAATACTTCTCATCATACTTCCATTACTACTAGTAATAAATATCACTCTTAAAAGAACATCATCTCTGAGATCTGGTACCTTCCTTCTTGGATGCTCCAGTAACTCCTTCATTATGATCGTCTTCGGGGTCTTCTTCTCCACTTGTTTCAGCTTTGAGCACTACCGAAGTTATGTTAGGTCCACAGTATGGTGGCCAATCTCGCACACCAGAAATCCTCCTTAGCTTATACTTTGAAACAACACTTATTGGAATAAATTCCTTGGTCTTCAATTCTACCTTCTTGGTCTGCCTTCGCAGAGGTCGTCGGAGTAATCTTTTTCTTCTTTATGTCCTTCTTTGCTTTCATTGCAGACCACATCCTTTTACTAGTGCCAAACATTCTGAAATTTCAGAATAAAATTGACATTAGTACGTTCTAAGCGAACCGTAAAGGAATACAATGAATCCTAAACTTAAGCTCTAAACAAGAAAATATGCTACGCGGAAGTTTTAATCCGAAATAACCCTAAAGACACTTGAACCTGGAGTGCTCTGATACCAACTATGATACCCCTCGATTTTAGAGCCACGGGGCACAGATCCAAGGGATACTAAATAATTAAGTATGTAAATGAACACAGAATACAAAAGAATAATAAGAAATAATTAAATAAGCTGAAAATAATTCTAAACAATAATCCTTAAAAAAATCCTAATTAAATAATTCTCGAATAGAATTAATATAAATGAGTGAGCATAAGTTCAGTAGGAGGTGCCTAAGGCACACCTCTTGAGACCCCATGAATCTATATAATGAATGGAAAATAAGAAAGTGGGATTATGCCATGCCAGGGATAAACTTAGTAAATACAATCAAAAATCCAAGTTATAAATGAACTATGTCGTGCAATGGGACGCAATGTCATGTAATATCGCTTCCCATTTCTAAAACCTTTTCCTTCATCATTTCCAAACCATTAATAAAACCTATCCTATGGCAACTGGTGTGTCATGTTATTTCCAATTTATAAAATAACCACCCACAATAGAACGAATCCTTATAGGATAACATTATAAAGAGGGTGTCGAACCCATTGATAAGTACCGAATATTGCATATTCAAGCACCCTTATTTGCATTAGTTAAGTCCATTAGTTGATATAATGTATAGTTTAGATTTATTTGTTTATTTTCGTCTACTTTCAGGTTGGTTCCCCGGAATATGGTTAAAGGAATGATTTTGACAATCTCTTGAAGAAGCAAGCACGGCGTTGCTGGGGAGCGTCTTTTGGGCCAAGCTTCTTGAGTCATTATATGTGTGAAGTTTATGGCATAGTGCTCAGAATGGCAACCGCGTCAACAAATTGGCTCGAAGTGGCTCAAGAGAGGAATGAAGGTTTTTGCTGCCAAGCTCCGCGAGCGCCCGCTCCAGGCCCGCAGGTGCCCGCCAGATCCTCCAGAATGTTGCCTTCATCCGCGGGGCCCCGCACTGTCTCGCAGGCCCCCGCCGTAAACCTGCGGGCGCCCACCGAATTATCCAATATCCACCTTCGGGATGCAAGCACCCGCGGGAGCCCGCCAATCTACAGATAGCAGATCACCTGCTCCTGATTTCAAGCTGCATCTTGTCCCCTAGTCGTTTTGTGTGGTCTTCATTCTTCCTAGGGTTGTTGGAGCTCAAAATTAAGTGTTGGAAGGGAAGATTTTGTGTAGATAAGAGGCTTAAAGCTTATATTGTTGGGCATCTCACATTTATGCTAAGTTAGAGAGAGAAATATTGAGTTTAGAGGGTCTTGTGTGTTCTTGAAGCCTTAGGTGCGAAAATGGAGAAGGGAGCTTCTTCTTCTTCTTCATTCCTTGTATCCATGGGTAACTAACTCCCTATCTAGGGAGGTGATGAAGCCCTATTTTGTAAGCATTGCTTAGTTTTGATTTAATTTTGGGGTAATAATGTATATATATGGCTTTTCCATAAGCTAGAGCACCTTACATGTTGTAATGAACTTCAATGTTTATAAATGACCATTTAGAGTTAAATATCTTGTCTTAGATTGTTTTCTCTTATGATTATATTGTTACATTTTCATAGTGACAATGGAGATGAATTTATGGAAGTGTTTTTATTGGCATGATATGTAGGAAGTTTGATAATCTATTGCTTAGGGCCTTCCTTTGATAGATTATTCTTGATTTCTATTTCATGTACTTTTATTATGAGATTAAGGGCTTGATAATCTTTTGCTTAGTGAGCATGTCTAAGGTTGTATCCTAGTTTAGGTAACCAAAACATGTAATGCTTTGATACGTTATTCTTGCTTATTGATTTCATAAATTTCTTTGAAAGTAATGTAGCAATTTTGTATTGTTGCATTCCATGGTCATATATATATGTTATTTCTATGATATCCTTATGTCCTAGAATGCTTATTGATAGGTAGTGAATTCACTTCCTTAGTCCCTTCTTTATTGTCTTTATCTTTTTACTTCTTAGCACATTATTGTTTTATGCAATTTTCAATTCCAAATTTTATTGACAACCCAAACAAAACTGCATACCCCTTCATCATTCTAAAAGTGATTTTAGACATCTTGGTTGCCATAAACTAGCAATCCCAGTGGTTCGAATTACCCGACTAATAACCTTATTTTACAATGATTTGTGCTATTACAAAGTTGATTTATAATTGACAACCGATCACCCATAGGGAGATGAGTATTTATGTTCCGCTTTTAATTAATCTCTATTGGTTTACAGGTAACTAGTTGAATTGTTGGATTGGTTGTCACGGTTGTAAATTGAACTTAAACTAAAGTAATCAGAGAGAGAAAGGTTTTAAGGCTTTGACTTTACCACAACCTTCATACTATGGTTAAGTATTTCAACTCTGGAAATTTAACAAATTATATTTTAAATGAATTGAACTCAATAACATTCGTCCAATTCAGGTTTTAAAGAAAGATGTTTTATAAAATTCAGTTAACTATAACCTCTCTGCGGTTAGCATGGACTATCCACCTACATACTCTAACTACTTTAACTATTTTATAAATATCCATCTTTCCTAAGCATAGAGTATGAAAACATTCTTTTATAAAAAATGTTGGAACACCATTACATGACCTCCATTCTTATGTCCGGCAGGGTTCTGCCAGATACCATCCCATAAGAATAGGTTGAGAATAGAAAACAAACAATTATATCTAAGACAAGGTACTAACAATTTAAAATATATTTAAAGCATTAAATCCAATTGAGTTGTCTCAATTGCTCATAGTCATGTAATAAAAAACATAATATATATTAAAACATCCCAAAGTTAAGAACAATCAAACCATAGTACTAGATTGGGTTACATCAGTGCCTTAAGAGATGAATTAGCTACTCATGACAATACCGAATATCATCTGTGTTGTAGTCGTCTCCATCATCATGGATGACACTTCCCTTCTCAGGATTTTTACCTTCTAAGGTTATAGAAACCCTAAAAGCTGCCACCACAGTATTAACCTTCTCAGTAGTACGAGAAAAAAAACCTCTTCTATCAAGGCCTATGCCTTCTTTTATAGAAGAAAATAAAGGTTTGGTGGGCTTTTAGGTCTTCTAGCCCATCTGGAATGAGATACGACTTGTAAAAGGAATAATCCCGTAACTTAAATCTGATATGTCATGGACGGCTCGTGCTTTAGGAAGCAAAGCTTGAGCTTTGATGTTTAGGCTTGAGCTTTGGGAACAAGGCTCGAGCTTCATTGAGTTGTTGCTTGAGCTTTAAGAAGTGGTGCTCGATCTTCACTTTGACACTTAGCCAAATTTCTTCTACTATTTTCAGAAGCGTCTTTTCCTTTAACACTTAGAATATTTTTGGGATATATCTCTTTTAACATTGCTCGATCCAAGCTTCATGGGCTCGAGCACTAGGTACTAGGCTCGAGCTTTAAGTACTTAAGGCTCGAGCTTTGGGTAATGGTGCTCGATCCTTGAGGTCTGGCACGAGGTCCTGGGAGCCTGGTTCTTCCATTAAATCAACTCTTCAAATGTAACACCTTGTGCTCAAGCTTGAGGGTCAAGGCTCGAGCACCCTGTAGTTAAGCTCGAGCACCTTGGAGGTAAGGCTTAAGCTCTCGAGGTACGAGGCTCGAGTTTCAATGCCTTATTAATTTTTCTTCTATTTCTTGTAGGGCTCGAGCCTCAAGACTTGGGCTCGAGCTTTGGATCCTGAATTCTTCCAAACTTCACCATTTAAGCTCTCGGCTTACTCTGAATGACCGCTAACGACTCTGTAAGCTTCGATATCAGTCTTTTTATCATAAAGTCTTGGTTTTAACCATTTCTCTGAAAAAATACCTATAAACACACATTAAACATAAATCAGTCTAACAATGGATATAAGTATCACTTTAGGCTTTAACATACCTATATTTAAGGGCTTGAATATGCAATATTCAGTGCTCATCACACCCCTAAACTTACATATTGCTAGTCCCTTAGCAATGCAGAACTAAAAAGCCATTTTCGTGGGAATCACGGTTGCATTTAGCTTATGCAACAAGCCTTTAAACCCCTAGGTTATCCCTAGTGAACGAGTTGTAGTCTCGTGAGGGTTTCTAGTGATGGTACCCACAAACATCTCAAAGCAGTGCCTTAATTGCACGATAAGTATGTTCAAGTAATCTAGGCAACCAAAACCCCTTATGTAACAAGCTTTCAGCTAACGACTCCCAGGCCAGATAGTCTTAGGGCATTAAGTGTTAAAACACACCCCTAAGGACTTAATTGCTCAAGCAATCTAGGTACAGACCTGAACTTGATCCTTTTTTACTTCTTTTCTTAATTTTTTTCTATTTTCTTTTATTCACATTGGTGAAGATTTTTTTCCTTTATTGCATTGCATACATACCAATTTTTTCTATATATTGGTTATCAAAATTATCAAATCTACCTGCACATCTCAGTTTAACTCAAAACAAAACAAGACTTCTAGTGTTTACCCCACAAAATTCATGCAAGTGTGAATATGTACAAAGTGTAGCATCTCAGAGATTAATTTCATTAAACAAGGATCATCTTAACAGAGTGGACCACGGGCCACCAATTGATTTCAAAAATTTGCAAGAATCACTATTCATAGTATTTTAGCATACAAATCATGTCTATCCAACATTAGATTGCAAGCAGAATATATGACAATCAATAGACTCAAACTCATGCTTATAACATCAACTATCATATTATGTCCTTGTGTTAGCAAAGTTTAAATTTCTCCCAATTTACCTTACCCCCAAACTTATTATGCACATTGTCCTCAATATGTGAGAATAAAAAAGAGTTAGAAAGATATTACCATACAAGCAGACTAGTAAAGATAGACCAAAATGAAGCACAAAAGGGTAAATAGAGAAATCACCCCCAAACTTAATATGTAATATTTGGCAAAATCAACAAACTCTAACATAAATCAGAGTATCAAGCATATGGAGTAATAACAAAGAAATATCACATGTAGCGCAAATATTAACACGATGGTAGTATAGGCAAAAAGTATCAATATAAATGATAAAGATCAGTACAATGCTTTCAAAATAACAGACTTAGGGCAGATATACAGCATAAAGAAATAAATACATCCAAAAGACTGCCCTGGTCAACAGAAGTGACTATCTAACAAAAGAAAATATAGAAAAGCTCTAGATAGCTAATCTATCTGTGGTGAAGGAGTATCAGTAGATGTAGATGGAGTGGAAGGAGTGCGGCGTAATAACTCCTCTAAAATGCTCTGCTGCGCAGATAGCATCTACTGCAGCACTGCTTGTCCATCCTACAGCTCTGTCACATGTGCCTGTAAAACTTTAATCTCAGCCTGAGAAGAACTCTTAGGCTGGGCTGCAGGAACGGGCCTCCTCCTTGGTGGGGCCTGGCTATCGGAGAGATCTATCTCATCCTCTGTAGCCTTATCATCATGGTCCTCATCTTACCCCACCATCACTGCATCGGCACGGTCGGTTGAAAGAATAGTAGGTGGAGGTGGATAAGGTGGCACATGCAGCATATGTGGCACACCCCGTGCCTCGGCATCCAATCGTCGTCGATCCTCTTGAATCTCATCGTCAACCCCCTACTCCGGACATCTGGTCTTAGGCCTATGCCCCTAGACGTTATTCTACTGAGTGAAATGGTACTGGGTAAAAACTGTAACTGTAGCCTCATTTGGGAGTATGGGAACTCCCGAGATCTCCATCAGGCGAGTGACCAGCCTAGGGAACTCCAAGTTATGGGTAGGAAGGCGTCGGGCCTCTCTCATATCATTACAAAGCTAGCGCAGCTGCATAAACACCAATTGGGGTATAGACACCCAGTAGTCGGCGTGGAATGCACAATGTGCATCCACCATCTCTGTGCATCACCCTATCTTATGTCTGATAGGGTAAACATTGACCACAAGGACCGTATCTAAGAACCAGAAATGTCTCAGAAACTATAACTTTTGGATCATCTCCAGAGTAGTAGAGTGTCTCCCCTAGCCAAGAGCTCTGACCATAGACTCCCTAGAAAGGCCAAGGGGAATCGGTGGAAACTGGCCCTGGAGAGCAGCAGGGCATCTATGGTGGTAGCCCAAAGCTTTCGCTATAGTTGTATAGTCCACTATCAGCTCTACTCCCTCGATAGTGGCTGTGAAGAAATCCTCACCATCATGGGCATCATCGCCCGGATGTAGCAGCAAAGTGCGGTAAAACGCATGCACCAATCGAAGATAGGTAACCTGTGCTGGATGCCACAGGAATCCCGACAGCAGTCGAGCCTATTGATCGGTCAACGACTATCACAATAATAATCAACCCTTTGCAATAGCACAAATCATTGTAAAATAGGGCTATTGGTCGGGTAAGTCAAACCACTGGGATTGCTAGCTTATGGTAACCAAGTTTTTTAAAATTTACTTTTAGTTTGATGAAAGAAGTATAAAGTTGTGTTTGATTTGTCACTTAAAGCTAGGAATTGAAATGTGCATAAAATAATAAATTGAAAGAAATTAAAGAGATGAAAATAATGTGGAGAGGACTAGGGAAGTGAATCCACTACCAATCCTATAAACATACTAAATTGCTATTAACTTGGGAAACAATTTCACTACATGGCAATGATATGTAGCAATACTAGATTGCTACATTATCCTCAAGAAATTCATAGGATCAAGACTTAAGTATAATCCCTCAAAGTGCCACATGCTAGAACTACCTAGATTAGGGTGTAGCTATGACATGTTCACTAAGCTAGGGACCATCAAACCCCTTAATCACTATGGTGATAGCATATGGAGCTAAGAATCAAGATAAAATCCATCAGAGGAAGGCCTAAGCAATGGACTAACAGGCTTCTCATACAACATGCCAATAAGAACTATTCCATAATCTCATTTCCATTCTCACTATGAAAATGCAAGCCATACAATCATGTGAACATATAATCTAAGACAAGATAATAGATTCAACATAATCATTTATATAAATTAAGATCCATTACAAAATATAA